>NC_062232.1:58953579-59219364 GCF_902686445.1 Sciurus carolinensis | reverse complement strand
ACTGTAAATGGTATACCCCAACATGACAAGATAGAGAATTAGGAACATTAGGATTCGAGTTAATTGGTCAGTGATACCTAGAAACATAAATTTTTTTAAAATAATTTTTTAATTGTCAGTGAACCTTTATTTTACCTATTTATATGTGATGCTAAGACTCTAACCCAGTGCCCCACACATACTAAATAAGCAAGTGCTCTACCACTGAGCCACAACCCCATCCTGAAACATACATTTTTTAAAAATAATTTTTAATCATTATTACATTTCTTTTTAAACATTACTTGTATAATAAATGTGGACTGTTTGCTTGTATCATTTATGTTTTTAGTAAGACCTGTTTGTTAACTGGGGGTACTTTGATTTTGATGGGGAGGTACTAGGGTTGAACCCAGGGGTGCTTTAACACTGAGCTATTTCCCTAGCCCTTTTTAGCAAGACAGCATCTTGCTAAGTTGCTTAGGGTCTGGCTGAGACTGGCCTTGAACTTGGTATCCTCCTGCTTCAGCTTTCTGAGTTGCTAGGATTATAGGCATAGAATACCACTATCCAAATCTTTTGGTGTGTATGTGTGGCGGGGGCAGTGTACTCTCCCCCTGAGCCATATACCCAGCCTCTGTGAGTTTTTATTTTTGAGACAGGGTCTTGCTAAGTCCCGTAGGCTGGCATTCAATTTGCAAGCATCCTGCCTCAGCCTCGAGTAGCTGGGATTATAGGCATGGCAATACTCAATATATTTACACTTTTTTTTTTTTTTGGTGGTGCTGGGAATTGAACCAAGGGCTTTGATGCTTGCAAGGCAACCACTCTACCAACTGAGCTATGTCCCCAGCCCTATTTATACATTTTTATAAAGTAAGTTGCACATAAAACTATGTTCCAACATAGGATGAAATTTAAAAATTTTCTTTTTTCCTCTTTCCACATGTCATTTTTACATTTGTTCTAATTAGCTATACATGACAGTAGAATGTGTTTTGACATATTATACATATGCAGAATATAGTTTCTCATTCTTACGGTTGTACATGATGTAGAATTACATTGGTCATGTAATCATATGTGCACTTAGGATAGTAATGTCTGATTCATTCTACTGTCTTTCCTATTCCCCCTCTCTTCCCTTCCTTCCTCTCTTCTAATCCAAAGTACTTCTATTCTTCCTTAACTCCCTCCCCCATTGTGAAATTAGCATCTGCATGTCACAGAAAACATTAGACCTTTGGTTTTTTGTGATTGGCTTGTTTCACTTAGCATGATATTCTCCAGTTCCATCCATTTACTGACAAATGCCATAATTTTGTTCTTTTGTTATGGCTGAGAAATATTCCATTGTGTATATATACCACATTTTCTTTATCCATTCATCTGTTGAAGTGCACCTAGGTTTTTATGTTGGCATTTCCCATTTATCCCAGTTGAATTTTTAAAAAATATTTTTATTTGTAGATGGATGCAGTACCTTTATTTATTTAGTTTTTTAATGTGGTGCTAGGGATCGAAACCAGTGCCTCACGCATGCTAGGCAAGTGCTCTGTCACTGAGACACAACCCCAGCCCCCAGTTGAATTTTAATGTTAAAAATTAAGTTGAATCTTTTTTGTGGTGCTAAGGATGGAATCCAGGGTTTGCACATGCTCAGAAACATTCTACTGATGAGCTATGTTTCCAGTCCTTGGATATTATTTTTTAATAAAACATTTTATTTCTGTTATGGAGCATTTATCTGACTTGATTTAAGAACAAAGTTTGCTATGTATGGTGTACACTTCAATTTACTTCTATAATATATCATCAGGTCCTTAGATGGAACTCTGCTGATATGGATATTGTAACTATGGGTCCTTATCTCTTGACTGAAATTCTGTAAGCTTAACGTATTTCAAAATTTACAAATTTTTGGTTTTTAGCAAGATAATACAGAGTTGCTGCCATATATTTTATAAAAGTTCCTTTGAGATGTGATGTGACACCATGTAATGAAACTCATAATATTTCTTTTTCATGTTTTTGTTGTTGTATTATAATTAAACATAGTAATGGGATTCAGTATTACATATTTATAGATGTATGTTATATAACAATATAATTTGTCAATGTAGTTTACCAGTATTTCCCCTTTGTCTTTCCTCCTCCTTCCCCTGGTCCCTTTCATCTATTTTACTGATCTCCCTTCAGTTTTCTTGAGAATCCTCCTTTACCTTTCTTTTCCTTTTTCCTTTCTAGCTTCCACATATGAGAGAAAACATATGACCCTTGACTTTTCTGAGTTTGACTTTTTTCACTTCACATAAAGCTATCAAGTTCCATCCATTTTTTTTTCCCTGCAAATGACAACTTCATTCTTTTTGACCAAATAAAACCCCATTATTCATATATACATTTTATTTATCCATTCATCCATTGATGGACATGTAGACTGGTTCTATAATTTGGCTATTGTGAATTGTTAAACAGTGTTTCTGAGGTAAAACATTTGAACAGCCTAGGTGCCATAGTGCATACCTGTAATCGCAGCTATTCAGGAGACTGAGGAAGGAAGATCTCAAAATCGAGGCTAGGTTTGAAACTTAGCAAGACTCTGTCTTGAAATCAAAAAGGGCTTGGATGTAACTCAGAAGTAGAGCATATCCTAACGTGTTTGACCTTGGGGGATCCCCAGTACCAATAAAAATAAAAAGTAAACCACGCATTAAACATTCATACTTAGAGGAAAAAAAACTTCAGATCAAGTTTGCTACCTAGTTGAGTGTTGGTAGTATTGCACAAAAACTTTTTCAACTAAGAATTATGTAAGTTTCAGAAGTATATATAAAGGATTGTGGCCTTATATTAAAAATACAGAATCTAGCCAGGTGCGGTGGTACATACCTGTAATCCAAGTGACTTGGAAGACCGAAGGAGGATGATTGCAAGCTCAACGCCAGCCTCAGAACCTTAGTGATACCCTAAGGACTTAACAATACTCTGTTTCATCATAAATCATAAACAGTGGACTGGGGATATGGGCACAGTGGTTAAGTGATCCTGGTTTCAATCACTGATACCAAAAAAAAAAAGAAAAGAAAGATATAGAAAGAATCTAATAGTTAACTTTGATAGCAAATCAGTGTTTTAGCTATTAGGTCACTTGGGAAAAACTTTATTAAGGATTAGCTATAAGAATAATGTTGGACTGGGGATGTAACTCAGTTGTTAGAGTGCTTGCCTGTCAAGCACAAGACCCTGGGTTTAATCCCCAGCACTGCCAAAAAATAAAAATGTAATTATTTGTATGAAACTTTCCCATTTGCATATTTTAGGCTGTTAAACTAATCTTAAACTTTTTAGAATTGGTTTCTGTGATTAAAACAACTTCCCTGGTAAACCAACATGTTCGATTTAAAATATTTTACTACCTTTCATTTCCTAAAATGTCACTAAGTTTGACACTTTCATTTCTATTATGTTTGGACTTTTAATACTTAGTATAGTAAGTCAAATCTACTCATTAAACCTGAAGAAGAGATGGTAGCATACGGCAAATACTTAAAGGAAGTGTTTCTCAGTAATCCATTAACTCAACATTTGTCTAGACCGTTGTGTTCCATTTCAATTTATATAACTTTGATCTGATGGATCAGTGGGACGATTAGGTGATTAACTTTTTCTTTGCTATATATGCAGAGAAACCTTGAGAATCTACCGCTTCAACAAATGGCCAGTCCTTCAAGTGTTTCTTGGAATAAGCCTTGTTTGGGATTTTTTTCGGGGGGTGGATTTTTTCCCTGGATATTTCTTGAGAATAAGCAGATAACTTTGGACAAAAAAAGATGAATTTGATTTGTAAATTTACCCATCAAAAACTGGGTTTTGGGGGACTGTGATTGTAGCTCAGTGGTAGAGTGCTTGCCTAGCATATGTGAAGCACTAGGTTCTATTCTTAGCCACCACATAAAAATAAATAAATGTAGAAAATAACAAGAATAAGTAAAATTAAATGTTAAACAGACTTTGTCAATAGAAATACTTAAGCAGAAAAGAATGTGAAGGGCATGAAAATAAGCCCTATGTAAAAAGTACTACTTTTCAAAGATATGTTTGGGTGTGGGTCAATGATAAATGTATTCCTTGAGTTTATTTTTTCTGGGTGCAGTGGTGCAATACCTGTAATCTGAGCAGCTTAGGAGGCTGAGGCAGGAGAATTGCAAGTTCAAAGCCAGCCCTACCAACTCAGTGAGGTCTTAAGCAAATTAGTGAGACCCTGTCTCAAAATCAAAAGGACTGGGAATGTTGCTTAATGGTTAACTGCCCCTGGGTTCAGTCCCTGGTACCAAAAAAAAAAGTTGCATACTCAAAAGTATGCTGAATCTATGTATTTGTGTAATATGTCAAATTTAGTTTTAGGCAACAGTTTTAGGAGACCTTAATAAACCCTTTCCCCAATGAGTTCAGAGGTTTCCAATTAATTCTGCAATATTCAGATATCCTGTGACAAGTAATATTTTCATAGAAATCAGGGATTGGGAATGGCCTGAGCAACCAAGATGACAAACATGGTCCTAGGAGTTTACAATTGAATGCAAGACAGAGATAGACAAATTATTATCATCACTATTATTTTAAAGGTACTAAAAGAGTTGAGTATAGGGTACATTCCAGAAAATCCTAGCTACTCAGTAGTCTGAGGAAGGAGGTGCATGAGCCAAGGAGTCCAGATCTAGTCGGGGCAACATAGCCAGACCCTGTCTCAAAAGTAAACAAAAATTAACAGAATAAGGATATAAAACAAAATAGGACTGTGTGGTAACTGGCACGTGAGCTGTTTAAATATTAGCAGGGAAAGCAACAGGTACTATTTGAACTTGACTCTGAAGAATAGATCAAATTTTGAGAGATGGAGTAGAGAGGGAGTGGCAATAATATTAATTAGTAATAATTCATTTGAAGATTGATCTGTTTGAGATATTTCGCTGGGATACTGTGAGATTTATTTTTACCTTCAGATATTTAGTATATTATCTATCCTGAAACTGTAGGTGCCTGTGTCTTTTTTGGGTGCAGTGCTGGAACACAAAACAGAGACTTTGTGCATGCTAGGCAAGAGCTTTTCCACTGACCTTGTTCCCCAATTCAGTGTCAATGTCCTTTATAGATATTTTCCTCCATTTCCTCCCAATATTTTATTATGGAAAATTTAAAATTATTGAAAAGTTTTGCCATTAACATTTTATTATATTGATGGCATTTCTAAATATCCTTCTATTAATTCATCTGTGTATCTTGTCTTTCTTCACCATTTTAAAACTTATTTTGGAATAATTATAGATCCATAGGACTTTGTAAAAAAAAAAAAGTAACAAACAAAATATATTGTACAGGAGAGTCTCAGATACCCTTTTACTTAGTGCCCCTCATTGCTAATTTTTTGTATAACTAGTAAAATATTGAAACTGGGAAACTAAAGATTTATTCAGATTTTACTAGTTTTATATGTGCTCATTATTTTACGTGGAGGCCAAAAAGGGGATAGAATGTTTTCATTTAGTTTTGTTTTCTTAACATGCAATTTTAATGTCTTTAGGATTTTTTTTCTTTTTGTGGTGCTGGGGATTGAACTGAGGGCCTCTTTCATACCAGGCAAGTATTGTACCACTTATCACATCCCCAGCTCACATATCTTTATATTTTTAATCACAGAGTAGAAATACAGAATTTTGTAAGGAAATAAGTTTTGGATAATTCAAGTCAGGGATATCATATAAATTCAAATATATTTTTAAATTATGTGGTACTACCAAAATACTGAAAGCAGTTTTGCTTTTCTTCAGAGCTGCAGTATAAATTGGATACCTGTTAACTTAAAACTTCAAATGGGCCAGTACAAAGGCTATTTCAACAAGACACTTATATTAATGATAGCAATTAATATAGAATTGTTACTTAGGAGAGTTGACTATAAAACTTCTTCTGGGCTGGGGTACTTCAGTGTTATATAGCTCATTGCCTGTTAGGCACAAAACCCTGGGTTCAATTTCCAAAACAAACAAGCAGACACATACCCTGTAATCTAAGAAGGAACATTGAAATTTTTAACACTTTACTATTTATCATTTTGCTTATGGCACTTATAAATTTTATAAATTTTGTACTACACTTTCCATAAACATTCTATTTCTCATGTTTTGTATTCCAGAGTAGTGGTTAGAACATACTAGTTTGCTTTAGAAATTTGGGCTTTCACTTTTATTTTAGTGTTTTACTTATATAGATCATTTAAAGCTAATTTGAAATAAACTTTTTCCCCCAAGGAGATGAAGCCTTATCTAAATCAGTGCCTGTCACAGTGGATGATGATGACGACGACAATGATCCTGAGAATAGGTATGATTCCATCTGTAAGGACTTAAAAAAGATTATAACACACCCTAGGCGTGGGCGCAAACAGCAGCAACGGAACAGCAAGCAGGTTGTAAAAACCAGGAGTGCCTGCCTTAGAAAGACTCACTCACAGTCTTCCTGCAAGTTTGAAAGAAAGTCCAGAAAATGGGCTAAAACTCAGAAACCTTAAGAGAAAATAAATATAAGTATTAACACACCTAGCATAGGGTGTGTTATAAATACAGAACTGTCAATTTTGTGTTTTCGTGTAAACTGTGATAATTTTTGAGACTATTTTAATTTTTACAGATTTTTGATGAAAGTGAATCATATCTCAATAAATTGGTAACAACAGACATCTCTCTATATTTGGTTATTGTTCTTAATTGTCATTCAGTGAATTTGGTGATCCTATTTCTTAAGACCTGTCAAGACTGATAAAAAGGTGATAACTCAGTTAAGATTAAGAAATTGCTTTCAAAATAAGTATCAATGTACAGGGATCTAGATTGATTTAGATTTTAACCATTTTTCAAAGAAAATGGAGGTAGATACATATGGTACCATTAAGTGTAATAAGACAATAGGTATAAATGTAAACAGTGTAGCCTGTAAAGTTTTACTTAACTAAGGGATGGCTGGGAGAAGGGAAAAAAAATAGGACATACTCCTGTCATACCAGTAAAGAATAAAGAAAACAGGTATTAAAGAATATAACCACAGTGTTTCTATATGTGTTTTAAAACATTTTGTGTACTTTGGCACACACCCAATCATAACCTCCAATCACAAAGATAGAGTGATTTAGTGAATGGAATTGGAATAACAGGGGTAAGGGTATCTTACCTCTAATGTTTCTACCAACTAAGCAATTTTGGGCTGTAACTTGTTTTGCCAGTTTTCTACCTCTCAAATGAATAGGGTGAATGTCATTTTCTCTGATTAATTCTAACACCAAAAATGTATAGTAGAATTGATGATTTTTATTAAGGAACACTGTAGTAAACATCTATTTATTCCTATCAGTAAACTCTAATAAGAAAACACAAAAATATCCATGTAATTTTTGTGTCATAATTATCAATGAAATTAACCAAGTATTAAATACTGTAGGGTCAGCTGTTACTTTAGTTGTTTTATGTCTTGCTAATGCTGATAGGCTTCTTTGTTGCAAAGATCAGCATTCTGCTAACAGAACATTTTAAATGAATGAATAGGTTTATTTTACATTTTTTAAATAGAGCTTGATCGTGAACACAAAGAGTCAGATTTTGCTTTCCTGCTTATTTTTTAAATTAAAAATATATAGCCAGTTATTTCATGGAATAGAGGTGGGGTCCACAATGGAATGGTAAATGCATACAGTTTTTAAATTTTCTAATATTCCATCACAGATAATAAAACCATTTATAATTTTATTCATTTTTTAAAATGCTTAAATCCTTATACATACTATTTGTTTTCCTATATAAGGCCCCAAATGTTACTGATAAGCTAAGAGTGTTAAATACATTCTATCCTACTTTAACTGTGAGTGAAAAACTTTTATATTTAGCCACCAAATAAGATTGTTGTTAAGGTATGATAATTTTTTTTGTGTTAGAACTTGTCAAAAATAAGTGACATTTTCATCTTCTAAGTTCTCTGATCATATCTCTTTGTAACTGGCAAGTATTTTATTGGAAATTATCTTTAATTCCATCTTGTATTTGTGATGAAAAAATACAACCCTGTTGAGTATTTTTGAGAGGAATTGAATTTTATCTTGAGCATGTCTTTCATTATACTCAGTTTAATGTTCTTTTATAATATATACAATTAATAACTTGTTTAATATCCACTATACCAAAGAGGTGTCTAATATGCATGGGTTATCTAGTCATGATGTGCATACAAATAACTTCTTGCACTATTTTAGTATGAATGATGTATTTGAGCTTATTTGAATATGCACTAAGCATCTTTAAAAATTTTGTTTGCAGATCATGATTACATCTTGGCATTTTTCCAATTTCACATTTTTTTGAGTGGGATGTATTTTAGTAGTAGCATATTGTAATTGTGTGTAAATTTGTACACAATTGTGTAACTGTGTAAAAATTGTGTATAAATTTCATATTCATTGCCTTTTTAGTAGTATTGTAATGCATTTCCAGTGATGGTGTTTATGGAGAGGTAAATAGTGTATTGTTGCAAATGCTTAACTATTTCGACGCAATAAATTTGTGTAAAACTTTTTCTTGTTCAAGCATTTAATTTTAATTATAATGCATCTTTTCTTAAGAGTTAATAAAAATTGGTTAGAATCAAGATACATAGACTAGTTTTTAGTCAAGGATGTTTTGATGTTCCTGACATTGAGAAAGTAAATACTTTGAATTTCCAAAACATATATGGTTATATATACTTAAGTGATAAGTTTACAACAGATTTATGATTATTTAGTTTTTCTATTTGAAGGTTTTGGTAGCTTTTTTAGTTCATTTAAAACACTTATTCATATCTTGGATATTTTAGTAGATATAAATAAGTTTCTATAATTTTAACATACTATTATGTAGCATCATTTGTATTTGAAAGTAGAGGTATCCCTTCGTGAGATAGAATGGTCTAAGCTGTGAACTAGTTTCTATTTAATTGCATTTATTTAATGAACAATGACAAAATATAGGTTGATGCTTTGGTTTTATTGAGCTTCTTAGAAAAAAGTCTAAATAATATCCTTATATTTTGAAATTTATATAATGAGAATTTTACTTTAGATTTTCTATTTTAGGATTGATGTATTTTCTCAAAGCAGTAATATCAAATATCAATTAGCTTGTCATGATTTTAAATTTATACACATAATTTAAGTTAGTTATGCAAAAGTGCTACTAGGATAATGTTTTCATTTGACTTGAATATTTGTTAGTTGGGGGTTTAAATTGATTCCTCTTTGAAAAGACTCCATTCATATAATGTTTATTTTGGTTGCAATTTAATAATTAGGCTGGCATTTAAAACACATCCCTTATCCAGTGTGATTGAGACCAGAAGTGTTTCATATGTCAGAGTGTTTTTTTTTTTTTTTTTGTATCTGATTCTGTTTGCCTAGACTTTACCAGTTGAGCATCCCTAATCTGAAAATACTGACAGCTTTCAGAGCACTTCAGATTTCAGATGTATTGATTAGGATTGCACAGCCTGTACGTTATGATTCTTTTATGTTTTCAGTATAACTGGGGATATTTAGATTTTTTTTCATGTTTTAATTTAATACTTGTACAGTGAAGTAGCCTTAGTAATGTGATGATAATGTGTTCAAATTAGTAGCATCAGTGTTGAGGGTCATTATTTGTGGAATATTCTTATTTGCATATTTTGCAGGATATGAAAAATATTTAGAATTGAGCTTTTGAGAGTGAAAACACAATGGATAAATTTTTCTCAGCAAGCATTATTTTTTATTTCCAATTTTGAGTCAAAGCAGAGAGTTCTATATGGATACCTTTCCTGCTAACACAGACACAGGTGTGCCGCACACACAGACACATACATTTACTTTATTGTTGAAGAATGGTTACTTGGTTCTAGTATTATTCCACAGTTTTTCTCATGATTTCTCTGTGAGTGGGGCTAAGTAATTTTTTTCATGGAAGGAAAATACATGGAGATTGCTCAAAGAAATCACCCATCTTTGATAGAAGTTATACCTAATTATAGTGAGAATAGATCATAGCCTTTTAAATTTCTAATTATCCTTTCATCTGATGTTAGTTTTGCTTTTTAAACTATAAAATATACAAATTATTGTGTTATTTTCTACCGGCTTGTGTGGGCGTACTGTTGAAGGCTTTGTACTGTTCATCCAACATATTTGAGAAGGTATTAATGATTCCTGGATATTGTTCATGCTAATGAAGATATTTAATGATTGTTTACTTGATTTCACCAAAATTATGGCATGAGTATATCATAAGACTTCCACCTGGCTTCTTTTTAAACATTTCCAAATGCCCATCTCTACTCCTACATGTTTTAATCCATTCTCTATGCAGATTTGCTACATCTGTGATGTTTTTTCTTTTGGTTTTTAAGGGTGGTATTGTTTGGTTAGTAAAATTGTTCTGATTCTTCTTTGTAGTATTTGAAAAACAAAGGTAGCATTTTAAATTGAGTATTTTTTTTCTGTTTTAGTAAGGGTTTTAAATATCTAGAAATTTTAAGATTTTTCAATTTAGTTTTTCAACATAGTTCAGGTAAGTATTATAAGTCATATAACACAGTGTCCAACTAGAATATATTTGTAGGTGAGTAAACTGCTTGCAGTTTTCACCAACTGTCTATTGTATTAGAATTCCCAGCAAGGAAGATAATGTGGTCAATAGTGGGGACTTTTCTCCTCTGGTTCAGATTTAAACATTATATCTAATATTTCTTTCCTGTTTTCCTGTTCTTTGGTGATATTGAGATTTTCAGAAATAGGTCTTCCTCCAACAAAAAAAGAAAGAATAAAATTTGTATTTTAGTGTTGGCAAATGTAACTCAGTTTTGTGACTTGGAGTAATTTCTTGTTTTCACTTTTCAAGTATAAAAATATTGAATGAGTTCTGAAATATGGTGAAGTTTTCTAAATTTATCTCATTGCTAATATATTCTTATAAAATTCCTCTAAAACTTAGAATTTTTGGTGAAATGAAGGGATACACATTTTGTGATACAGGCATATTCAAGCATCATAGCCTATGTATAAATTATTAATAACTCTGGGTTCTTAATTTCATACAGCTTTTATTTGTCTACACCTAAGATTTTGTAAAAATCATTTGATAGTAATTTTCGTGGTATCCTCACCAAAAAGAAAACTGGACTACATCCTATTAATTAGAGATATTATAGGACATGTTACTGAAAAATGCTTTGAATCATTGTTTAGCTTTTGATTAGTTGGTGACTTTATCATTATCTCATGAATTACCAGTTTTGGTAATAGATCATTATGGCTTTGTAATATTTTTAATAGTTTTAAACCAAGAATTTAATTTTGAATATAAAGGTTAAAATATATGCTGTTATAAAATTTGAAGAATTCCATAGTAATTCCAGAACATATTTTATTCTTAAAATTTATAACCTTTTAGTACATCATATTTATTAAAACAAAGCTTTATGCTCTACCGGAAGTATATATGTGTTGTTTATCATCTTGTTATCACAGAAAATATTTAACATTCCTTGCTTGTACTCCTCTGAATTGTTTTACAAATGAACTTGAAAATATGATGTTTTATTGCTACATCAGCCATTAATTTGTATCTCTATTGAGCATGTGTTTCAACCTTATTTTATTCAGAATTCTGTTAAATATATATTGTATTGTGGAAGTATTCACAGAATGTCTAAAAACAATTTTTAAACAAATTTTGTTGTGTTTATATAGGTACATAGTATTTAGGCCTTCTAAAATGTAATTTTTATTTAGCAATTTTCCTCAGACTTGTTTTCAGATCCTCTTAAAAGATAAAATAGTATTATATGATGTATCTCAGATGGCCCATCAATACATTTTAGAGATGAAACATACTGAACTAATGATGTTTAGAATTTTTTTAATCTTTAAAATCTGGATATTTTTTCATTTCTAAATATATAAATTTGAAATCAGTGAACTGTGCAATCTTTAAGAATATGATTATAGCTGGGCACAGAGGCGCACGCCTATAATCCCAGTGACTCAGGAGACTGAGGCAGGAAGATCACAAGTTCAAAACCAGCCTCAGCAATGTAGTGAGGCCCTTAGCAATTTAGTTGAGACCCTGTCTCATTATAAAAAATTAAAAAGGGCTGGGGATATAGCTCAGTGGTTATGCACCTCTGAGTTCAATCCCTGGTACCAAAATATAAATGATTGTTATGTATTTGTCCAGGCACTCATTAGTACAAAAGTAGTTAATAAGTGTAGCACTGGCCTAGTAAAACTAACAGTAGATGGGAATTGGATCTGAGGTTCTACTCCTGGTTTTGCCACTAACTAGCTTTGTTTCTTTGGCTAAGTCATTTTCCCTCTCTCAGCCTTTTTTCTCATCTATAAAATGACATAGTTGAAATCTAAGGTTCTTTTCTTCCAGCTCTAACATTTTGTGCTGCTTTTGTTATGGCTGTTTCTCTAAAACTCCCTTGAACAAGAGATTCTTCTCTTGTTTGATTCTTTTTAAAAAGTCAACATTTTGAATTATTGATTTATACATCAGTAAGCGGCAGTCTCCTTTTCTTTCTTATTTTGAGTGCTTAAACATGACATTACTTATTTCCTTACTAGATAGGATCATAATTACTAAGGGCTTTCTTGGCTTTCTAATCCCACCCACCTCCTGATTGCTTGTTTGTATCATTGGGCTCATTTCTTATTATTTTATTTTGCTTTCTTTAGTAGTTGAAGGTGTCATAAGGCGTCCTCTTAATGTTCATTATGCAATTTAGAAGACTTAGTTTGTGTGGGTTTTGGGGTCCTACTATTTATTCTTTCATGCTCCAGTTCCAATCATTGTTTGTTTGTGGGTTTTTACCCTCCCTCCCATATTATTTTGCTTTCTCCCCCTCTCCCTTCCCTCCCTTTCAGGAAAATGGAGGAGTGGCTCCATTACCTCCGGCTCTGCCCAGGTTTTCTGCCACGAGAGTGGCACAGCCTGTGCCTCTAATGCTTCTGATAGAGTCGTGACTGCTTTGGATGCTACACCTGCCCCAAGATGTAATATTGAGCATTGAGATTCCAGGGGCAGTACCTTGTTGCCAGGATGATTTTCCCAGAAACGTCTTGGAAAGCCTCAAGAAAGGAAACTTCAGAGCAAACAGAATCAACTAGGGATCATGACTATACATCCATCACATGCATACCAGCACGGGTCCAGCCGAGGCCTCCAAAATGATGCTTTACCAGCCTCAGCTGGTTCTCAAGTGATGATGTCCTTGAAGTCTCTGTGGCCCGTGACTCCAGAGTTAAGGTAGTGGAGTTTCCCTTTAAAGCATCTCACAGCAGGCTTTATAGATGGGACACATCTCACCTCAACATGCTTGCTGACTACTCAGGTTGAAGGTCAGCCTCAGCCCTTAGATCCTTTAATTTAAGCTCTAATTCAGAAATATAGTAGATTATATAATAGGCTAGGTTTATGGTGCAGTAGGTCTTTGACATTACACTTGAGCCATCAGGAGAGTTTATGCAAAATTATTCAGCTTTATTAACTTTTTCATAATTTACTTGGCTATAAATAAGGGCTTCCTGGGTCAAAAATGTTAGAGGGAAAATATGAAATCTTAGCCTTGTAAAACTTGGGGAGTCTCCATCACTCTGTATTTAACTTGTGATTTGGAGAAAAATGACCATTCTTTGAAATTTGTAATTTTCCTGTTTCTAAAGTAACTATGATTTATTCTACATATTATGTCCTTTCTGAAGGTTGTTGATGAGTTGTAATTCTTAGTATGTGGATCTGATTTCATTTTCTGTCATTTATTATGTCATTTATTAGTTAATATCCAATTGTATTATCTCATGTATCGTATTGCTTAGTTTGTTGACAATTCCAGAACTTGAAAATTAGATAGGTTTACATATTTTCACCTCCCATTTAGTGGACATATTTTTCAGAGTTTAGAGTTTGAAAACAGAAAACAAAATACATGGTTTCTTATAATTAACAACCATATCTTTACAGCTAGTATGGAATTTTTGCACTTTTTGGAATTTGTAAACACAAACAGACATCCATTTTTTCTGTATGGGGGGACGGGGTCCTGGAGATTGAATCCAGAGGCACTTTACAACTAATTGACATCCCTAGCCTTTTTTCCTTGTTTTTGAGATAGGGTCTCCCTAAATTGCTGAGGCTGATCTTAAGCTTGCAATCCTCCTGCCTCATCCTCCCACATTGCTGGGTTTACAGATGGGTGCCACTGTACCCGACCAGAATTATGGTTAGTGAACTAAAATTTAGCTAGAGTTTGAATTTAGTTTTGTTGACTATTGCCTTACCCAAATGATGTTACAGGATTTCCTTGTAACCACAAATGAACCATGTTTTTCTATTTCTAGTCTAGTAACAAACACTTCACATACTTTATACACATACATATAATTTTTTGTTCCAAAATTTATTACCCAAACTAGTTTGAGAAAGTTTTTTCTAATCTATGAGACATGACAACATAGTGTATATTAAAGATGATTTTAGAGAATTTTCTCCAGAAACATATTTTCATTCAGTTTAAAGGACTTCAGTTTATTCTTTAATGTGTTGGAAATATTCCTTATTTATAGACTTAGGAACTTAAGCATGTTTGGGTTCATATTTTTTCGTGGCAAGATAAAAAGTTAAACTTCAGTGTTAGTCCCCATTTTAAGACATGTGTTGTGTACAGTCCAGGTCAGCAAACCACTGATCCAGAAATTAAGCTTAAAGTTAAACATTATAGTGCCGAATTCCAGTAATATTTAAATTGGGGTGACCTAATTCCTCTTTATTGAAATAAAAATAAGGGCAGAAACCATCAGAAAAGCAAACTCATCTGTGTCATCCTTTAGCAATTGGTTAATTGTTTCATGTAAATATTTCTGATTCAGCATTTTGAAGGCGAGAACATGAAAAGGCATATATTGAACTTTTTATGGATGTGGTTTGCTTCAATTTGTTGAGGTGCCTTTGCTGTGCATCTTTGAATATAAATAGCAGTAAACATTCTACCTGTCAAAATTGAGATTTAACATGCATTAACATTTCCTGTTATTGAATGAATTCTTGATTGAAATGTGAGTGCATGCTAAGAAATGTAAGGAGGGGTTTCAAATCCAGAAATAACAAAAATTTCACATTCTTATCTATAAGATTTTGACTGAGCTAGTCAGTTTTGATTGCAGAGTGAATGTTTACCTCATAGAACTTATCTCATGGCAGACTGAGTCTTGCCACCTTCTTTCTGACCCTTTTTATAAAGGGGTTACTGTGATTTATTACTATGTAGCAAAAGGATAGCCAAACGGATCAAATTCTTTGTCTTGCACAAAAATCTTTGATTTCTTTTATCTTACATTTTCAGATAACTTTCATTAGTGTGAACATTAAAGTTTGCTAGAAATATTTTTACATGTAATAAAAGAAGTATTTTCTTATGTTTTTAGCATTTGAATTTTTCTATTAGCAAATTGGTCTTTGAGGAGGAGCATCTTGAGAAATTTTGTTGTGAGCAGAGATATTGCACTATTTTTTTTCTGAAATTGAAAACTTGTTTATGGTAATTTGTGTTCTTTCATCATGCTTTTTATATTTAATAGCGCTCATGTCCCTTCTCTTCTCTGCCTTAGCTCAAATATTACTAGAGATTCCTTATTGCTTTAGTAATTAATATTTGGTGTTGTTTTAATCTGTTCAACAGATTTATGAAGTAAATTGAAATTATAGTCCAGAAATATCATCCTCCTGTTTGAGGCACTATTTCATAATATAGTGATGTATTGTACACTAATTCTCCAAGAATGTTTTGCTGTTGATTAAAACCTCTCCTGTGGAGTTTTCTCTTGGAATGCCATTTGTCTAGATAAGTGGATTTACTGTTCTTGGCCTGTCTGACATTGAGTTGTTGGATGATGGCACCAGAGCAAATACAGCTTTCTAAGATTATGCAGCTTCAAATTATAATTGGTCAAAATAGTCAGTAGAATATATTCTTCCTGTGATTTTTTTAGTATACTGCAGAATTGTATAGCACTGAGAAAAAAGTCAATGCAAAGAACATTTTTTAAAAGTGTTCTTTGGCAGCTTAGATTAAAACGTGGTTTTGCTAGTGTCTTATTTACAATGTCAGGTAACCTTTATTTCTATTTTGATAGAGAAAATTCTGTTTTTGTTTTCAATTTGATGTACTTCACTCCCAAATATATAGTTTTTTATTGTTTTTTTACTCTAAAGAATTGCCAAGAAGATGCTTTTAGAAGAAATTAAAGCCAATCTTTCCTCTGATGAGGATGGGTCTTCAGATGATGAACCAGAAGGAGGGAAAAAGAGAACTGGAAAACAAAATGAAGAAAACCCAGGAGATGAGGGTGAGCTTCCCAAAGAGAAGTAAAGGATGTTATAATTTGATTCCTTGACTAGTTCAGTCTTTGAGGAATATCCAACCAAGAAATTTCTTAATGGATACATTTTAAAGTTTATTAAAATATTTTAAACTGTATTACCATTACTTCTTTGTGTATCTTGTAGTAATCATGGAAGTTACTCTAGTTCGTCAGTTATTATCAGTAAACAGTTGATTTTTACGGCAAAGCATTTTATGCTTTAAAATGATATTCTTTGGTGGGGCTGGGGTTGTGGCTCAGTGGTAGAGTGTTTGCCTGGCATTTGTGAGGTCCTGGGTTCGATCCTCAGCACCACATATAAATAAAATACAGGTCCATTGACAACTAAAAAAATATTTAAAAAATGATACTCATTGGTGATATTTTGTTGATATTTAGTAACGGTAATTTATCAAGTCTGATGTGTAAGATTACGTCACCAATGATGCCAAAGTATATGTACATATCTGATTTTTTCCCCATAAACTATGGTAATTGTCAACAGACAACATAGTTTCATAAAGCATTTTAAAGGAAAAATTGGCCGGAGAAGGTTTTATTGATATATTTTCTTCATTTAGAAGCAAAAAATCAAGTCAATTCTGAATCAGATTCCGATTCTGAAGAATCTAAAAAGCCAAGATACAGACATAGGCTTTTGAGGCACAAACTGACTGTGAGTGATGGAGAATCTGGAGAAGACAAAAAGACAAACCCTAAAGAGAATAAAGAAGTCAAAGGCAGAAATAGAAGGAAGGGTAAGATATTTTAATTCTGAATGTAAGGAACATACTGGTTTCATAAGTAATTATAGTAATAAACTTAAGTATCTGTTCAAATAAGTGACCTCTGATATTAACAGAATATCAGTACACTGGAAGAACTTTTCTTCTACATCAAAGAAATAAAGAATTTAAGAGTGGGATGGTAATCCAGAAACTTGACAAAACACAATTTTAAACCTTTAATGGTCATAAACATTTAGGTTATAAAGAGAAATAAATGTGACAAAAGTTAATATACTTAAAAGCTATGTAGAAAATATAGAATTATATACCACTACAAGAATAAAAAGCACTTTCCTATGGGAAGACAGAAGATCCAGTTGGCTTGGGTAGATTTCTGCAATCTCATTCGTCAAACTTGACTTGCATGTAGTCAGTCTTTTTTACTGCATTAAACATCTGATCCTTTTGGGTACTATTGTATACACCTGTAATCCAAGTGACTTGGGACACTGAGTCAGGAGGATGGATGTTTTGAGGACAGCCTGGACAACTTAGCAGGACACATCTCAAAACAAGAAATAAAAAGAGCTGAGGATGGAGCTCAGTGGTAGAGCTCTTATCTAGCATGCACTAAGTCCTAAGAAACAAAATCAAAAAAGCCCAGAAAAGTCTTTGAGTCCTTTTGTATTGGGAGTTTACCTCCTGACAACATAATATTATGTATTGAACATAGAAAAATGAATAAGGTGATCATAGGTACGATGATTTTCAGCCTGCTTACACATGCAAATTAGTTGAAGAGTTTTATAATATACCTGTGAAACCAGAGGATATTATGTTAAATAAAATAAGCCAAGTACAGAAAATAATTACCACATACTTTCGTTCATATGTAGAAATTTGAAGTGTTGATTTCATAAAGTGTAGAGTAGAATAGTGATCCTTAGTGGTTTAAAGGTGAAGAGGAAGGGGACATAGGGGAGGTTGGATAATAGTTTATTAAAATACAGTTAGATAGAAAGAATAATACTAGTGTTCTATAGCACAGTTGGGTGACTTAAAGTTCATAATAATTCATTATGTATTTTATGAAGAAGTAGAAGAGAGGAGTTTGAAGGTTCCTAACACGAAACACAGTAAATATTTAAAGAAAGTAATACTGATTGATGTGATTTGACCATCACACATTGTATACATGTATTGAATTATTACACTGTACCCCACAAATATGTGCAAACATTATCTGTCAATTTAAAAAAACTTGAAAAAAAAATAAGATTGTGTACCATCGCAACCCATTACATCATACTCTGGTTGTGGGATATAGATACATGCATGTTTTACAAGTTTCTCACTGATCCTGCTGTATAGTGGTTTTGGCACTTCAGTAAGAATTATAGACATTAATATTATAAGAAGTTCAAGCACTATGAGGGGTGTTTTGTTAACAGATGTTTTTGCTTTTCATTTATTTTTCATTTTTTTTTTATGGTACCAGGGATTGAACCCAGGGATGCTTAACCTCTGAGCTATATCCCTAGCCCTTTTTATTTTTTTATTTTGAAATGGGCTCACTAAGTTGCTTAGTAACTTGCTAAATTGGTGAGACTGGCTTTGGACTTGTGATCCCTTTGCTTCAGCCTCCTGAGCCTCTGGGTTTATAGGCATGTGCCATAGTACCTAGCCTGCAAGCTCTTATTACAGATTCTATAAAGGAAATGAGTGATTTAACAGGTTATATAGTAACATTCATTCCTGTTCATCTTCACCAAAGGGAGCAATATGGATCTTACATCTGAAGTTTAGCTCAGGATACAGAGTGCTTTGCTGTCCATGATTACATTAAAGATTTGCTTTATTAAAACGCAAGTTTTTTGTGACGTATGTTTCCATTGCCTGCTTCTGTGGATAATTTATTCACAGGTGATTTTTTGTTGATTGTTTGTATAGGACAGTGTCAAAAGTCCTAAAATCTCATTACATTTGATGGTCATAGTGATTGATAGTTATATCGAATTGCATGATTTTCTTAGTTTTGTGTCCTCTGCTATATCTATGTTGTCTGGCAACTTGAATTGGGGGATGGGGAGAAATCAAGAGACAATAATTATTAGTCTAATGATTCTATTAAGTTAAATTGAAATTCATTAAAGAGTTAAAGAACAGTACAGCCTGTGAACCTTTAATTTTCTTTTAAATTGGAAAATCAAAATTATTTTAGTAACAATTTTGAAATTACAAATGTTGCCTATAACTGTTAATATATTTATGTTAATTTTTCAGATCTGATAATGATACTTATTTAGGACAGTATCCTTATGCTTAGGGGTAATGTGTCATGATGTTTCTTTGCATTTAATTTCAGATGGTTTGGTATAAGAAAGGTATGTGTGTGTGTAGGTAGAAGCAGAGCAAATGTGATAAACTTCGTAAGATAATTTAGGAAAAGGAATACATGTGTTCATTGAACAATTCTTTGAAAATTTTATTTGGCCTGCAAATTTTCAAAATTAAGTATTGGATGAAAAATTATTGCTAGTCTTAAAACTATGCTTTATTTCAGGGTTTATTAGTGTGTACATGTAGGCATGCATGTTAGCATTTATTTTTTAGTTCTCTCAACTTCCCTGTTCTTTAGCAGTTTTTTGTTTTGTTGTTTTTTATTGTAAAATATACATTACTTTAAATTTACTATTTTTTACTCATATGATTCAATGCCATAACATTGTTACATAAGCATCACCACCGTATATCTCCAGAACTTTATTATTCCAAATAGAATTTTATACCAATTAAATAGTTTCTAATTCCTCTCTTCCTCCTCCGTTATAAAAATTCTTTTTAGTATTTATGTCCTGTTTTTAGCTACAATAAAACAATCAAGTTTTATTCAAGTTAGAACTTTAAAAATTACATTTTGAAATAATTTTTAGATTCACAGAGTGTTGCACAAATAGTGCAGAGTTCATATATACTTATTTCATGTGGCTTACCTGATTTGTTATCCTACATTTATCATAGTACAATTATCAAAACCATGAAATTAATATTGATATGGTACTACTAAGCCAGGCTTTGGCAAACCACAATTGTGGGTCAAACCAGATTCTGCCTGTTTTTGTTGTTTATTTTAAACCCGGAGTTGAACTCAGGGGCACTTGACCACTGAGCCACTTCCCCCATCCTTTTTTGTATTTTATTAGAGACAGGGTCTCACCGAGTTGCTTAGTGCCTTGCTTTTGCTGAGACTGACTTTGAACTCACAATCCTTTGCCTCAGCCTCACAAGCTGTAGGGATTACAGGTATGCGCCACCGTGCCTGGCTGATTCTACCTGTTTTTATAAATAAATTTTTACTGGAACACAGCTATATTCATTCATTCACTGTTTCCACATATGTACCTTGGCAAAGTTAATAGAAATGACTAGTACAACAGAGAGTATATGGTACATAAAGTCATAAAATATTTTCTGCCCTCTGATGTTATTTATTATATTTAAATGCCATTTGTTTTTCTACTAATATCCCTTTTCTGCTCCACAATCCAATACAGGCTCCCCAATGCATTAATGTATAATGTCTCCTTAATATACTCTTATTTACGATAAATTCTCAGTCTTTTTATTCATTGTGACTGAGCTTTTGGATAGTGTTAATCCATTCTTTTTTCAACTGTTCCTTGATATGTATTTGTCTAATGTTTTTCATTATTAAAATGAGGTGGTTATACATTTTGATAAGAGTACCACATAAGTGGACTGTGAATGTGGCTCAGTGGTAGAGCTCTTTCCTGACATGCATGCTGGGTTTGATTCCCCAGGACTCCAAGGGGAAAAAAAAAAAGAAGTGATGATGTGTCCCTATTAGCACATTGTATCAAGGGTTTATAAGTATATCTTTTTACTGATAATATTAACCTTGATTACTGGGCTAAGTTTTTCCACTGTAAAGAAAATATGTTATTTTTCTACTTGTATGTAATGAATATTTTATGAGAAAATACTTTGAGACTATGCAAATACCTTATTTCTCATTGTGATTAAGCACACTAATTTTTACATCCATCTTGCCTGAAGCAGTTATTACTGTGGTTGTCTAGTATTGGTTTTGTGTCTTGCTTCTTCCACATTTATTGTTTATAAGGAATAACTGTTTGCTCCAATTTATTTACTTATTGTACTGTTTATTTGAATATGAACTTAGAGATTCTTTTTTTTTAATTTTAAGAACTCTTAATTGAAATAATAATTGTACCTACATATTAATAGGGTATGGTATGATGTTTTGATATATATGCATTGTGTAATGATCATATCAGGATATTTATTTAGCTCATTTGCCATCTCAAACATCACTTCTTTGTGGTGAGAAAATTAAAAATAATCTCCTAGCTATTTTGAAATAGATACAATATTGTTAACTATAATCAGCATTCTGTATAGTAGTCACCAAAGTTACTCCTTCTATCTAGCTATTTTTTACCCGTTGACCAGTTTCTTCCCATCTTCTCTTACTGATTAACCTCCCCTGCCTCTGGGAACTACAGTTCTACTCTGCTTCCATGAGATCATCATTTTTTGAAATCCACTACTAGAAAATTTATTTTCTTGTTCAAATTGTTCCAGCTTTGGCTATTGAGAGCTCCTTCAAGTTGGAGCCTATATCCTGACATCATGAACCCCTTTTCATTTGAACACTGCTTTACTTTCTGGCACCTTTCAAAGGTTCCATACTCATATTTTGTTTGCCCTGCTTTCTTTGACCAGAAAGATAGGTCTTCTGGAATTTATATGCCTCTGTCACTTTGACAATTGTGATAACAGAAATTAGAGGACAAAATTGGAGATTCTTTTGATAACTCTAGGTAAAACAGAAAGGGTTCCTTTTTACCAGTGCTATGGCTGGAAAACTGCCAGTTTCGCTGTCAGCACCCCCTGCATAGTTTTTAATTCAGCCTGCTTTGCAGCCACACCCAGGAAACAAAGAAAATAACACATGACACTCATAGCTCTCTTGGCCCTTTCCCTCTTTTACAGAGGGACCATTTTTCAGATTTTGATTGCAGTTGCCAATCTGCCTGCTATGGTTTCCCTTTCAGAGTCCTTCAGAGGTTTGTTTTTGTGTCTCATCTGTAGTTTTAAGCTATTATCGTTGGGGATAGAGTCTTGATCACTCTACTTTGCTTGTTTTAAATGGCAAGATTTCTTTTTTGTTAATTTACCTTTGGTAATTCTGTATTTTATTGACTGCTTATTTTCACTTGGTCAATCCATATACAAGTGAATACTTAAATTTTGATGTCGAACTATAATTTTATAATTACATTTTAAATACATTCAAATTCATAAATACAGGTTTAATATCCCTTATCTGAAATGCTTGGGATCAGAATTGTTTGGGATGTTGGGTATTTTTAGATTTTGGAATATTTGCACATATAAATGAGATATCTGGGTCATCAAACCCATGTCTAACCATGAAATTCGTTCATAGTTCATATGTACCTTACACACATAACTTGAAGGTAGTTTTATGCAGTATTTCTTAGTGTGCCTGTGTTTCAACTCTGACTTATCATGAGGTTACATGAAATTTTTCACTGTTGAAGTCATGTTGACATCTAGAAACTTTTGGATTTTGGAACATTTTGAATTTTACATTTTCAAATTAGGGATGTTCAAACCATACTGTTTAAATCATTACCTGGCATACTCTGTATGATGCAAAATTAATTTATGTATGTATTACCAATGCTGATACTATAAAATGAAGTTATTGACAAATGAACTGTGCTTCTGTCATAAAATATTTAATAATTCAATTTTTTAAATTTTAAGTGAGCAGTGAAGATTCAGAAGATTCTGATTTTCAGGAGTCAGGAGTTAGTGAAGAAGTTAGTGAATCTGAGGATGAACAGCGACCCAGAACAAGGTAAGTGTCTATTGTGTTTTAAAAAATTTAAGAAATTAATCTGAATGACTATGCCTTCAGATTATGTGATGAATGTCTACTATTACCAATAAAGTTCAGTAAATCCAAAGTGAAATATTTTTATTTGAAACTAGTTTTAAAACTGTTAATTTAAAATATGTAAATATCTTACATATAAATGAATTATATATTCTAAACTTTTTGGTTTTTCAATGTGCAAAAACACTGCTGACTGAAGATTTTGGTTGTTACAAGAGGGAAGGTATAGTATGATAGATAAGAGATTCTGTACACAAAACTCTTCTATTGAACTTTCTATTTGTATGACTAATTCATGCCTTAGTTTCCTCATCTGTAAAATTATGGATTACAACCTACTTATTATTGTGGGCATTAAGTGGGGCAGTGCATAGGAAAGGCTTATAATATTACCTACATTTCAAACAGTAATTGCTTAGTGAATGCTAATAATTGGTATTAGTATTGGAGTATAAAGGATGTATTTGTTTTTCAATATATGCAACTACTGATCTAGATTACTTGTTAAACCAAATTCTGGCTTCCTTTTTTCATGTATTCTTAGGTAATTCTAATCATTCTAAATTTGTTTTATTTCTCCTAGAATAACATGATTCTTCTAGAGTTTAGCCACTGAACTATTTGTGTTTGTATGAAAGTGTACATGTTTGTCTTCATAGATGTGCATCTGTGCTTATGCATTCTCAGACATTTGAGATTTTTTAGGTGTATCTCTATCAGGCTGTCCACAGTACTGAAGTATATTTGTCTTTAAGAAAAAAAAGAAAATACAATAAGATACCATTAGAGTTTTTTAAAAATGTTGAGATATAATTCACATAAAATGATACTCAGCATTTTACAGTGTAGAATATAGTCTTTAAAACGTGCAAAGTTATACAACCATTGCTAACCATCTGATTTCAGAATATTTTCATCACTGCTGTAAGAAACTCTGTATCCATTAGCAGTCATTTTTTATTCTTCTTTCCCAGTCTCCTAATAAATACTAATCTTTTTATTTCTATGAATTTGTTTCTGGATATTTCATATGCATAGTTCATACAATTTGTGTTCTATGTTTGAATGAATTCTTTCACTTAGAATAATGTTTCCAAGGTTCGACCATGTTGTAGCCTATATAAGCACTTCATTATGTCTGTGTTTTTGTTTGTTTTTCAGTGCTGGAATCCAACCTGGGTAGAGCATTTGCACAAATGCTCTATGACTGAATTCTGTTGCCAGCCCACTTCATTATTTTTTAAATTATCATAAGATATACATATCATAAAATTTACCATCGCAACCCTTTAATTTTGTAGTTTAGTGTTAAATACATTGTCTTCTTTTTAGCCTATGTCCTGAACTTTTTTTATCTTACAACAGAAATTCTGGACTCAAATAATAATTCTCCTTTATCCCTTTTCCCATTCCTCTGCCATCTGCTATTCTACTTTCTGTCTTATGAGTTTGCCTCATACAGTATCTGTCATTTGTTACTGACTTCTTTAACATCATGTTTTGAAGGTTCATCCATATTGTAGCATGTATCAGAATAACTTCATTTATAAGACTGAGTAATGTTCTGTTGTATGTATATACCACATTTTGTTTATCTATTTATCCATTTATGGGCACTTGGTTTGTGTCTACATTTCATCTGTTGTAAGTAATGCTAATATGAACACTGATGTACAGATACCTCTTCAAATACCTATTTTTGCCAAATGTTGTGGCACATGCCTATAATCTTTGCAACTAGGGAGGCTGAGGCAGGAGGATAGTAAGTTCAGTACCAGCCTCAGCAACTTAACTGAGATCCTGTGTCAAAATAAAAAGTAAAAAGGACTGGGAATATATCTCAGTAGTAAAGCATCCCTGGGTTCAATCACCAGTGCAAAGAAAAAAACAAACAAACCGGTTTTCAATTCTTCTTAGTATATATACCCATAAGTGGAATTGGATCATGTGATAATTATACTTTTAATTTTATGAGTAATCTTTACTGTTTTCCATAGCAGCTGCACCATTTTACCTTTCCACCAATAGTGAACAAGGGCTATATTTTCTCCACATCCCAATTAGCATGTATTATTTTCTGATTTAGGGAGGAAATCTGGATTAATATAGCTTTGCATACCAGTTTCTAAGCCTGGAAATACATTTCTCACCAGAACTGGAACTGTCATTAAAAAAAAATTTCGGACTTATTTTGAAGGAAGTACAACCTAACTTCGTCCTGTAATCTGCGTCATTAATTTATACATACATACATACATACATACTGGGGATTGATCCTAGTGTCTCTTTACTGCCAAGCTACATTCCCGGCCCTGGAAACTGTAATTTGCGCCTTTATTAATGATGGTGGGTGGGGGGAACTGCACACACACACACACACACAAAATACAAAAGGCTTATATAACTTATATACGTTTATATGTATATATGTATGTAGATAAACTAACTTTATCGATGTTATTCTATATAGGCTATTTGTATTTTTCACCAGAAAAATGTTCTAAAATTACTGTATCTCTCTTATTACTCATATACCCAACCTCTTTGAATACCTTAAAATGTCATTAATTGAATTGAAATTAGAAGTTTGTCATCTGGTGTAATATCCATTTTAAACCTAATTTTTTTTTTTTTTTTTTTGCATTTTGTTTACCTCTCTGCTTTTAGGGAAGTGCACAAAGTCTTAGCATTTCCAAATAGTACATAATTCTTTGAAGGAAACTCACCATGAAGTATTTTATTTTGCATTTAAATTTTTTTCCAGGTCTGCAAAAAGGCAGAATTGGAAGAAAATCAACGGAGTTATAAACAGAAAAAGAAAAGAAGACGCATTAAGATTCAAGAAGATTCATCCAGTGAAAACAAGGTAATAATGACATGTACTGTGTGCTTGAATTACAACTGATACAGTACACTATAATAAATATGCAGTTACACCTCAGTGTTCAATTATTAATGGCATTGTACCGGCTTATTTACATTTTATACTTGTGGAGTGTGGAGCATATACAAATGATACTGAATATATTCATATGAATATATACATATTTACAAGTGTTAACTTGTATTATCATTTTTGCCCAGCCTTTAATTTCAAATGGATATATCAAACCATTGTAATTCATTATTTTCCATTCATGGGGCTATAAAAGAGATACAAAGTGTTTTATTTTCTCAAGTCATAAAATACTTTATCCTGAATGTGAATTACATACGAATATATTTTTTTGGGCAATTACATTAGTAAGTTGGAGTTTCCTGTATATAGGTAGGTTTATAAAATTTTTTTAGAGTCTATTGACATTATTCTCTTGGGGTAGGTTTATTTTTTAAACAATTAACATTTTAAACTTTTATAATGTATAATTCAGTGGCCTTAATTGCATGCATAGAAACTCTTAATCCATTAAACATTAACTCATCATTTCTCTTTTACTCTCCAGGCCTGGAAATCTCTATGAATTTGCCTGTTTTACATGTCCTTAAATGTCAAATCAAAATTTTTGTCCTTTTGTGTCTAGGTGATTTCATTGATATAATGTTTTTAAGGTTTATCCTTGTATCAAAACTTATTACTTTTTAAGCATAGATAATTCATTGTTCATACCACATTTTCTTTATCCATTGGTCTGATGTCCCCTGTTGATGGACATATGAGTTGTTTCCTCTGGTTGGCTATTTGAATAATGCAGATGTGAATACAGCTTTACCAATATCTGTGTCCCTACTTTTAATTCTTTTGGTATGTTTGGAACAGTGTAAATTGAGAAATCATATAGGAATTATGTTAAATTTTTTGAAGAACTTCCACACTCTTTTTTTTCTATATTGGTTATATCATTTGACATTCCTACAAACAATGTACAGAGGTTTCAGTTTCTCCACGTCCTTATCAACCTTGATATTTTCTTATTTTTGCTTCTTAATAATGGCCATCCTAATGAGTAAGAAATTTTATATATGTTTTTAAAGATATGTCTGTTCCATCCCTTAGCCCATGCTCAGTTTCTTTGGAAAGTAAATGTACTTTTTATTTTTATCAGTGCATTATAATTATGTATAATATTGGGGTTTGTTTTGCCATAATCATAGAAGTGTGGAGTATAATTTGCTCCTCTTCATATCTAGTATTTCTTCTTTCTTTCCCTTCCTGCCTCTCTCTGTTCTCCTTCCTGTACTCTGCTGGTATTCCTTTCATTTACGTATGGTTTTTGTTAATTAGTAGTTTATAGATATACATAAAGGTAAAATTCACTTTTGTATAGTCATACACACACATACACACACACACACAGAGCATAGTTTAGTCATTTTCATTCAACTGTTCCTTTATTGTCTTGTTCCCCCCATCCTCCTCAGTCCTCTTCCTCTGTTCCACTAATCTTCCTTCTGTTTTCCTGGGTTTTCCCTGGGCCTTTCCCCCTTTATTTAGCTCTGCGCTTCTACATTATATGAGGCTTATTTCACTTATCATGGTGTTCTCTAATTCCATCCATTTACCTGTAAATGCCATAATTTCATTTTTTTAAATGACTGAGTAAAACTCTATTGTATATATATATACCATGTTTTCATTATCCATTCATCTGTTGAGAGTCAACTGGGCTGGTTCCATACCTTGGCTATTGTGACTTGTGCTGCTATAAACATTGATGTGACTGTGTTAATATAGTATGGTGATTGTATTTCTTTGGATAAATATGGAGATGTGGGATAGCAGGATCATATGGTAGTTTCATTCCTAGTTTTTTGGGGAACCTTCATACTGCTTTCCAGAGTGATGGTTCTAATTTGTATTTTCACCAGCAATGTATCAGTGTACCTTTTTATGCACATCCTCACCAGCATTTATTATTATTTGTGTTCTTTTATATCTTGTTTTTTACATTAATTTTTAATGATTCTTTTAATTACACATGACAATGGAAGTATACTCTGACATAATTAAAAGCATGGTTCGTGATTTGTTCTACTTCAGTCCCCAGTATTTCCCCTTCCTTTCCCTTTCTCCCACTTTCTGTTTCCTTCCCTCTATTCAACTGTTCTTTCTGTTCTTGACTTAGTTTTTTTATTTGTTCTTTTTAGTTTAACATGACGGTAGAATGTATTTTGACAAATTATACATATATCGAGAATAACTTACGCTACTCTTGTGGTTGTATATAATGTGGAGTTACCCTGGGTGTGTATTCAAATACAAGGCTAGCAAAGTTATGTCCAGTTAATTCTACTGTCTCTCCTATTCCCCTCTCGCTCCCTTCCCTTCATTTCTCTTTGTCTAATCCATTGGATTTCTGTTATTCCCCTTCCTAACTTCTCTTGTTTTGGGTTAGAATCCACAAATCAGAGAGAATATTCATTCATCCTTTGTTTTTATGGGATTTGGCTTATTTCACTTAGCATGATATTCTCCAGTTCCATCCATTTACTAGTAAGTGCCATTGTTTCAATCTTTATGGCTCAGTACTATTCCATGTATACTTCATACATTCATCTGTTGAAGGAGAACTGGGTTATTTTCATAGCTTGGCTATTGTGAGTTGAGCTGCTATAAACATTGATGTACCTGTGTCACTGCAGTATTCTGTTTTTAAGTCATTTGGGTATAGTCCAAGGAGGGGAATAACCAGGTCAAATGGTTATTCCAGTCCAAATTTTCTAAAGAATCTCCATACTGCTTTCATAGTGGTTGAAACAATTTGCAGTCCCACCAACAATGCATCAATGTATTGAGAATATCTTTCTCCCCATCCACACCAACATTTATTGTTACTTGTATTTTTTTCTTTTACTTTTTTTATACTTTTTTTTTTGGTGCTGGGGATTGAACCCAGGGCCTTGTGCTTGCAAGGCAAGCACTCTACCAACTGAGCTATTTCCCCAGTTCACTTTTTTGTACTTCTATTTACTTTTATGTGGTGCTAAGGATTGAACCCAGTACCTCACTTGTGCTAGGCAAGCACTCTGAGCAACAACCCCAGCTCCTTGTTAATTGTATTCTTGATTAATTGCCATTCTGACTGGAGAATCTCAGTGTAGTTTTAATTTCTCTAATTGCTAGAGATGTTGAACATTTTTTTAATATACATATATATTTTTTTGTGGTGCTGGGGATTTGAACCCAGGGCCTTGTGCTTGCGAGGCAGGCACTCTGCGAGGTGAGCTATATCCTCAGTTCTTTCATATATTTTTTGACATTCATATTTCTTCTTCTTTGAAGTCTTTGTTCAACTCCTTTGTCCATTTATTGATTGGGTTATTTATTTTTCTGTAGTTAAGTTTTTTGTATATCCTGGGAACTAATGTCTTAATCTGAGGGACAAGTGGTGAAGATTTTCTCCCACTCTGTAGACTCTCTGGTCATGTTCTTGATTGTTTCCTTTGCTGTGAAGAAGCTTTTCAGTTTGATACCATCCCATTTATTGATTCTTGATTTCACTTATTGTGCTTTAGGAGTCTTAATGAGAAAGTCGGTTCCTAAGCCAACATGATAGAGAGTTGGGCCTACTTTTTCTTCTAGTAAATGCAGGGTCTCTGGTTTAATGCCTAGATCTTCGATCCACTAGAGTTGAGTTTTGTACAAGGTGAGAGAGAGGAGTTCAATTTCATTCTATTACATATTGATTTCTAGTTTTCCCAGCACTATTTGTTGAAGAGGCTGTCTTTTCTCCACTGTATGCCTATGGTGCCTTTGTGTAGGATGAGATAACTGTATTTATGTGGATGTGTCTCTGTGTTTTCTATTTTATTCCATTGGTCTTTATGTCTGTTTCAGTGCCAATGCCTATTGCTCTGTAGTATGATTTAAGGCCTGGTATTGGTATAGTTGTTTTTAAATTAGTTTGTTCTTGATAATTTTATTCAGAGTTGAGTCAGGTGAGATCTGAATGAAGTTTTGATTTTCATTTCCCTGATGCTAGGAATGTTGAACTTTTTTCTTTTGCCCACTTATTGATTCGGCTATTTATATTTTTGGTATTTTTTGAGTTCTTTATATATTCTGGATATTGATCTCCTGTTAGATGAGCAACTGACAAAGATCTTTTTCCTTTCTCTTGGCTCTCTTTTCATGCTATTGTTTCCTTTGCTGTAGAAGCTTTAATTTGATGTTGTCCCACTTACAGATTCTTGGTTTTATTTCTTGTGCTTCAGGAGTCTTGTTAAAGAAGTTGTTATGTGTGCTAGTATGTTGGAGTATTGGGCCCATGTTTTCTTGTAGCCTTTGCAAAGTTTCTGGTCTAATTCCTAGGGCTTTGATCCCCTTGTTTTGATATTACTTTATTGTTATGTATATTCTAAAGCTTTTCAGCATGTTTTTGCTCCTTTTCTTGGTATATTACAGAATGTAATATGAAGTTGGTAAATTCTAACAACTGTAGTGTTTACCTTTAATCATTTTAATTCTATAGAGCCATTCTGAAGAAGAAGAAAAAGAAGAGGAGGAGGAAGAGGAGGAGGAGGAGGAAGATGAAAATGATGATTCTAAGTCTCCTGGAAAAGGCAGGAAGAAAATCCGGAAGATTCTTAAAGATGATAAACTGAGAACAGAAACACAAAATGCTCTGAAAGAAGAGGAAGAAAGGCGAAAACGTATTGCTGAGAGGGAGCGTGAGCGAGAGAAATTGAGAGAGGTAACAAACTTATTTCTATTTGATATATGACTTTCATAGATGTCATAGGTATATTTCAGTATTTCATGAGTAGAATATTGTAGTCAACTACAGATTGCTAGTGTAAATTGGTTTTCTTACTTGGCAGTATTTTATGCAATCTGAAAGTCCTCATTAGCCTATTTTAGAATAATTAGGTTCATGAAAGGAGCTGAGATTCTTGAATGTTAACTGAAATAATGGTGGTGTATTGAGTAGGAAAATGTTTAAAAATTACATTTTATATCTCTTAGGGTGGTTTTGATTTGCATTTCTCTTATTACTAGAGATGTTGAACATTTTTCCATATGTTTGTTGATTGCTTGTAGATCTTCTGTGAAGTGTCTATTCATTTCCTTAGCCCATTTGTCGATTGGGTTATTTGCATTCTTGTTGTAGAGTTTTTTGAGTTCTTTATAGATTCTGGAGATTAGTGCTCTATCTGAAGTATGATTGGCAAAGATTTTCTCCCACTCTGTAGGCTCTCTCTTCACATTGCTGATAGTTTCCTTTGCTGAAGAAAGCTATTTAGGGTCCTGGGACCCTGCTCTGCCCTGTCGCCTGGCTATGCGGCCCCTCCTCTGGGCAGCTGGTTGCTCTGAAACCAAGCGCTGTGCTGAGCCACCTCCTCTACGATGCTCCCAGTTGTCTGTGTTCACTGCTTCAGCCGGGGGAGGGGTGTCTCGCCGGGCAATTCTACTTCACAAAGTTCCCTGCATTCCGGACGCCTCCCCAACGGGAGAGACTCACCTGGCGGCTTTGAGTTGGTCCCAAGTCTCTCAATGTCTCCTCTTTTGAATCCTGATTCCTGGAGCAACATGAAATGCAGCCCCCCTCTAGTCTGCCATCTTGAAACACCCCTATAGTACTGTTCTTATTATGTTTAATTACCTTACTTACTAACCAACATGGTAGTGGGTTTAAAAATAGTTGGTATGAATCAGTATCCTAACAAGGTCCAGCTACATACTCTGTTGCATTTGGATGCAATGTCTCTTATCTGTTGGATCTCTAATTTCCCTTTTGTTTTCTCTTTTTTCCCCTTTGAATTCTTCTAATTTGAGGAATCAGATTGTATATAACTTCCTATGTTTAAATTTTGCAAAAATAGGGTGTAGTTTCATTGCCTCCCATATTTCCTTTAAACGTGCAGTTGAATCTAGAGGCCTGATTAGATTTAGTTGTTTTTGGAAGTAATACAGATGGTAATATGTGCCACTTCTTGCATCTCACTAAAAGATACTTTAAATCTGTTATCCTTTTTGTGGTGTTAATTTGTGTGTGTGTGTGTGTAATATTGGGGATTTATCCTTGGGGAAGTCTACCATTGAGTACAACCCAACCCTTTTAAAATTTTCCTTTGAGACAGAGTTCATGTACTCTTAATTGGTTTATCATGTTTACTTTCTAGTTAAATTTATATGCTTATTAAGTAAATACACACCCTTGGTTATAGTCAAATTGTTCTATAAGGGTACATTGAATAAAAGTACTCTTTTATCAGGAGTGTCTTCCTAAGAGGCAAGTGACCTTCAGATTTTGTCTTAGCTATTCCTTGTTGTTTTTACCTGTTTTAAATGTGTTTATAATGCTGTTTTTTAGTTTGTACCTGTGGACATTACTCTTCATATAAAAGTTAAGATTTTAGCTCTCTTCTGCCCATCAAGATCACTTCTTCCTCCCATTTTTCCCTGTAAGGTTGTGTTACAATTCTTTTTTAAAACATAGCATATTCACATTGTACATATTGCAGTATAGCACACAGTCCGCATACACACATGTGCACATAATGTAGATTGTATGGATTAGATTTCTTTGCATGACCTTTTGTTTACTTTTCCTAGCATTACATCTATTATTAATTGGTGATTTTTTTTTTCAGCAGAAGCCCAGAACTTTTCAATAAGTTGAAAAACAGTAGGTAATTGATTCATATTAGTTTTTTTTCCCCTTGGAATTGTCACCAGTATAGCTTTGTTTTCCTACTCTTAATTTGGTTTGCTTGGTCTGCTTTATCTGCTTTCACAATTATTCTGGGAGTTCACTCACCTGTCTCTTGATTTGATTTTGTTTGGAAGATCTATCTAGTGGTGACAGTGGTGCATTAAAGTTGCCCAGAATTATTGTGTTGTGGTCTATGTGATTCCTGAAATTGAGAAGGATTTGTTTGATGTACAGGGATGCACCATTGTTTGGGGCATAAATATTTACTATCGTTATGTCTTCCTGATTTATAGTTCCCTTAAGCAGTATGAAATGTCCTTCTTTATCCCTTCTGACTAACTTTGGCTTCAAGTCCACTTTATCTGATATAAGGATGGAAACCCCCGCTTTTTTACTGAGTCCATGTGCATGGTAGGTTTTTTTCCCATCCTTTCACCTTTAGTCTGTGGATGTCTGTTTCTAGGAAATGAGTCTCTTGCAAGCAGCATATTGTTGGGTCTTTCTTTTTAATCCATTCTGCCAGTCTATGTCTTTTGATTGATGAATTTAGGCCATTATCATTCAGGGTTATTATTGAGATATGATTTGTATTCCCAGTCATTTGGCTTATTTTTGTTTTTTAAGTTGGCTTGGTTTTTCCTTGAGTGGTTTTTCTCTAAGGTAGTTCTTCCCTTTGCTGACCTCCATTATTGTTTTTCATTTCCTTCTCATATTTTGTTGAGAATATTCTGTAGTGCAGGCTTTCTATTTGTAAGTTCTTTTAACTTTTGTTTATCATGGAAGGATTTTATTTCATCTTCAAATCTGAAGGTTAGTTTTGCTGGGTATAGGATTCTTGGTTGGTAACCATGTTCTTTCAGAGCTTGAAATATGTTGGTCCAGGCCCTTCTAGCTTTTAGAGTCTGGGTTGAGAAGTCAGCTGCTATCAGTATTGGTCTCCCCCTACATGTAATCTGATGCTTTTCTCTCGTGGCCTTCAAAATCCTATCTTTATTTTGAATGTTAGGCATTTTCATTATAATGTGCCTTGGTGTGGATCTGTTGTGATTTTGTGCATTTGGTGTTCTGTAAGCCTCTTGTAATTGATTTTCCATTTCATTCTTCAGGTTTGGGAAATTTTCTAATATTATTTCATTGAATAGGTTGTTCATTCCTTTGGTTTGTATCTCTGTGCCTTCCTTAATCCCAATAATTCTTAAATTTGGTCTTTTCATGATGTCCTATAGTTCTTGGAGATTCTGTTCATGATTTCTTACCATCTTCTCTGTTTGGGCAACTTTATTTTCAAGATTAAATATTTTGTCTTCATTGTCTGAGGTTCTGTCTTCCAAGTGGTCTAGTCTTTTGGTGATGCTTTCCATTGAGTTTTTTATTTGGTTTATTGTTTCCTTCATTTCAAGGATTTCCGTTTGGTTTTCTTTGAGAATCTCTATCTCTTTGTTGAAATGATCTTTTGCTTCCTGCAGGTGCTCTTTCAGCTTATTGGTATTATTATTCATTGCCTGTATTTGCTCTCTTATCTCATCCTTTGCTTTGTGAATCATCTTAATCATGTATAATCTGAAGTCCTTTTCTGACATTTCTTCTAACATACTGTCATTGGATTGTATTAATATAGACTCTAGATTTGTTTGGATCATTTTCTTCCCTTGTTTTTTCATGTTGTTCATGTATCTTCCCCTCTAGCAGTGCAGATCTGGGGTATTGCAGATTTCCCCCTATAGGCTTATAGTGGCCCTATAGGTTTCCAAAACCCTTTCTGTAAGGGGAGATCAATATTAGCAGTGCCCAATTCAGACACTATGCAATCCTAGACCAAATAGCCCCTGAAAATGAGCTTCAAGCCTCCAGCAGGCGTCTCAGGATGGGTTTTGCCCCACCTAATGATCGGAGCTAAGGCTTCCATGATTTTCCAAGATGGCTGCTCTGACTTGGAAACATGTTGGCAAATGGGGAGCTACAGCTCAGGGTGTGGCCGTGGTCAGCATGAGGTCCTGGAGGAGGGATGGGGTTGGTCAGGCAGGGGTCCTGGAGGTCGGGTGTGTTTGGTGTGGTTGTGGGATCCTGGAGGCCGGTTGCAATCAGTCGGTCTGGGGTCCCGGTGATAGGGCGCAGTCAGTTGGTCTGGGGGTCCTGGTGGCAGGGAGCAGTCACTCGATGTGAGGGCCCCAGAGGCAGGGAGTGATCGGTTGGGCTGAGGGATGCCTGGAGATGGGGCTCAGTCAGTCCAGCAAGGGGTCCTACGGGCCTGGCTGTTGTCTCAAAATGGCGGTGGTCACGTGATATCAAACCTGCAGCTACTGTAACAGTGAACTTCCAGGCAACAGCAGGCAGCTGGTGCTCCACTGGTGTTCGGCGATCAGTTTGCTGACTGTTGTCAGAGGATCGGGGGTGAACCTCATGCGTTGGGTGATGGATAGGAGTGTCTCTTGATTTGAATCTCTTGTTCCCTGGCTCCTGTGTTTCATTATGAACCTTACTTCCTAGAATTTTTTTTAGATGTAGATGGAGAGAATACATTTATTTATTTAATTGATTAATTTTATGTGGTGCTGAGGATTGAACCCAGTGTCTCACATGTGCTAGGCAAGTACTCTACCACTGAATCACAACCCTAGTCTACTTCCTAGAATTTTTGATGTTGTAGTAAATGGAATTTCAAGTAATGTTAGTGTAATGACCTTGCGTTCAAAGACCTTGCTAAATTTCCTTAATAGTTTTAATAGCTTTTGGACAAATTTTTATCTTTATTTTTTGATAAATTCTTTCAGATTTTCTTCAATTTAGTTTTGTGGTTCATAAAGCAGATCCATTCCTTTCCAAACTATTGATCATTTATTCCTTTCTTTTGGGGGTTGGGTACTAGAGATTGAACTCAGGGGTACTCCAACCCCAAACCACATCCCCAGCACTATTTTGTATGTCATTTAGAGATAGGGTCTCACTGAGTTGCTTAGTGCCTCACTTTTGCTGAGACTGGCTTTGAACTCACGATCCTCCTGCCTCAGCCTCCCAAGCTGCTGGAATTTCAGGCATGCATCACTGTGCCCGGCCATTTATTCCTCTTGAGATTAGAAATAGATGATGAATTTCATCAAATGTTTTTAAATTATCTGTTGTAGTATCCAAGATAATCAGTCTTGTGTTTCAAGAATAAACCTTGCTTGGTCATGGTATACTGTTTCTTTATGTATTGTATATTCTATTTAATAATATTTGAATATAGTTTTTTAAAATATTTTTATTTCTTCTAATTAGTTATACATGACAGTAGAATGCATTTGACACATGAAACATAAATGGAGTACAACTTCTCATTCATCTAGTTGTACATGTTGTAGAGTTATACAGGTCATGTAATCATATATGCACATGAGGTATTAATGTCCAATTCATTCTATCATCCCTACTCCCATGCCCCCTCCCTTCCCTTTGCTCCCCTCTGTCTAGTCCAAAATGCCTGTATTCTTCCCTCTCCACTTTATTGTGAATTAGCATCCACATATCAGAGAAAACATTCAGACTTCGGTTTTTGGGATTGGCTTATTTGCTTAACATAATATTCTCCAGTTCCATCCATTTACTGGCAAATGACATCATTTCATTCTTCTTTATGGCTGAGTAATATTCCTTTGTGTATATATACCACATTTTCTTTATTCATTCATCTGTTGAAGAGTTTCAAGGTTGGTTTCATAGTTTAGCTATCGTGAATTGAGCTGCTGTAAACATTGATGTGGAACAGTGGTCTTTCTGAAAGTATTTTTTCCCCTGAGCAGTTAATCTATAGAGGGGCTTTAAAATATTCAGTTAACCATGTTGTAAAATATTGTGCTGTCATCCGTACTTTGTTGTTCCACTCATGGTGCATCAGCAGAGTAGAATCAGTATAATTCTTTGGGGCCCTAGGATTTTCAGAATGGTGAGTGAGCATTTGCAATAAATTAGTGTCACCAACTTCATTAGCCTCTAATGAGATTCAGCCTTTCCTTTGAAACTTTGAAGCCAGTCATTGACTTCTCTCTGTTGAAGAAGGCTAGATGCAATTTTCATTCAATTGAAGCTATTTTATAAGCATTGAAAATCTGTTGTTCATTATAGCTAATTTGTCTTAGCTAGATTTTCTGTTTAACTTCCTGCCGTTTCTACCTTAGAACTAACTGCTTCACCTTGCATTTTTTATTTTAGAGAAAATGGATTATTTCCTTATACCTCATGAATCAGTCTCTGGTAGCTTCAATCTTTTTACATTTCCTTACCTCTCAGCCTTCATAGAATAGAGTTAGCCCCTTGCTCTTAATTAGTCTTTGTCTTAAGGGAATGTTGTGACTGGTTTGATCATCTGTCTAGATCACTGAAACTTTCTCCATATCAGCAATAAGACTGTTTCACTTTGTTATCACTTGTATTTTCACTTAACTAGCACTTCTTGTTTCTTTCAAAGAGTTTTTCTTTTCTATTTATTGCTTGGCTAACTTTTCAGTTTGTTTTAACAGGAGTTCTAATAGCTTTTGACCTATTTCATCTTTTAACATGCTTTCCTCGTTAAGCTTAATCATTTCTAACTTTCAATTTACAGTAATAGGTGTTTAATTCTTTCACTTAAACATTTAAAGGCGATTGTAGGGTAATTAATTGACCTAATTTCAGTATTGTTGCATCTCTTGAAATAGGGAAGCCCAAGGAGAAGTAAAGACATAGGAGTGGCCATGTGGAGGACCAGTCAGAACATACACATCATTTTTTGAATAAATTCACCATACTATATAAATGTAGTTCATAGTGCTCTAAACCAAGGAAATAGTAATATTCATGATTACTGGAGATGCATGATACAGTAGAAAGATCCTTATGCTTTCTCTGTTTTGGGGAGCTCAGACCGAATTGGGTAAGACATCTTTGGTGGTGGTGGGAAGAAAACATAAAAAGGGAAGAAAAAGATTACGGAACATCTTTTTGCCATAATAGGTATAATAATAATGGAAGCATTTAATGTATTGCAAGAATTACCAAAATGTGACACAGAAATATGAAGTGTTGGTGGAAAATGACACGAAGAGATTTGTTAATGCAGGGATACCACCAACCTTCAATTTGTAAAAAAATCATAGTATAGTAAAGGGCTAAAGCAGTAAGCATAGTAAAATGTCTATGCGTGTGTTTACTAGATTTAGCCTTCTACATTTGTTTTGTGGTCTCTTTTAAGTTTATCCTACTTCTAGTTCTTTGAGCTTCCTGAATTTATTTGTACATCTATATTTGTAGATGTTTTCAAGTTTGAGGAATTTCAGTCTGTATTTCCTTAAATAATAATTGCTTTTTTTTTTTTTTCTCCTTTTGGAATTGTCTGCCTGCTGATGGTTTCCCTCAAGTCCCTTTATCTGCTTTTATCTACTTCATAAATTTAATTTTGCAATAGTGGGGATTGAGCACAGGGACACCAGACTCCACCCCCTGCCATCCATCCATCTTATTTATTTATTTATTTATGAATGATACCAGGGATTGAATGCACAGGTTCTTTATCCACTGGGCCACATCTTCAGCCATTTTTATTTTTTTCATTTTGAAATAGAGTCTTACTAAGTTGCTTAGGGCCTCACTAAGATGCTGAGGCTGGCTTTGTACTTGTAATCCCTTTCTTTTTTTTTTTTTTTTTTTTTTAATTTTGAGATAGGATCTCCCTAAGTGGCAAAGGCTGATCTAAATCTTGTGTTTCTCCTGCTTCAGCCTCTGGAATTGTTGGGATTACATACATGTACCACCTACCATGCCTGGATATCTTTCTTTTTTTTCTTCATTTTCCTTTTTTCCTGTTTATCAGAGTTACTAATTACAGTTTCCTTTTTTGTGTTTGATTCTTCTGTCCACTTAAATCTGTTGTCAATCCTCTTAAATTTTTATTTTAATTATTATTATTTTTACTTCATAATTTGTTTTGTTCCTTTTTATAATTTTTCCTTCTTGTTTTATGCATACATTATGTTCCTGACTTTTTTTCCTTTATTTTGTTTGTGTGTTTTTGCGGGGAGATTGTTTTTGGTTTTTGTCCATTGTTTCCTATACCTGTTTTAGCATATTTCAGAGTTGCTTTAATGTCTTTGAGTCTATCCCTGGTTTTCCTCAGGGATAGTTTTGTTAATTCTTTTTTATAGGTCATGTTTTCCTATTTTGTTGTTTACCATGTGATTTTTTTAAGTTGCAGATTGAGCTTTTGACCATTATAATTTGATAACTCTGTCATGTTCTCTCTCTTTACAAGGGAGGTTTAATAATACATTTTAGTGGCCCTGTTGTTGTAGGGCTCCCAAGGTTACTTTCTTTCTTTCTTTTTTTTTTGTACCAGGGATTGAATTCTGAGACACTCAATCACTGAGCCACATCACCATCCCTGTTTTGTATTTTATTTAGAGAGAATGTCCCACTGAGTTGCTTAGCACCTTGCTTTTGCTAAGGGTTACTTTTTAAAGAGTTTTTCTTATTGTGTGTCATTACTGATGGTATCTGTATTTCATTAATGTCTAACTGATGTTTTGAAAGAGATTTCTTTGAATGCCTTGATATTTGCCAGTCTTCCTAGATTGAGTTTGTTCAGGAGCATTCCTTCAGTCCTTAGCTGGGCCTGAACTGAACACAAAAGATCAGCTGGAGGGAAAAATTTCAGTTCTTTATAGCTGTTTTCTGAGCATGTATTTTACCTTGTTATACACATGATTTTCCGAATTATCTCCTATACATGAATGCTTTTCAATGTCCTAAATTCCAAAAGTATGTCACCCCATCTCCTCTATGCTTTAAGATGTATTTTGTATTTATCTACCTGTAATGTCTTGCCCCATTTTTCTGTGGATCTATAGTTACTTGGCATCTTTTAAAAACTAGTGTCTGCCATTTTTCTTATTATAGTTCTGATTTAGGTGAGATTATTATGTCAGTCCTTCTATTGTCCTACAGATGGGTTAGAACACATATACTCAGTAATTTGCAAATAAGGCCTGCTTTGTTCCCTGCAGGGTGGTGATGGTTTAAGAGTAAAACCATCAGCTTTCTTGGGAGGTGGTGGGTTAAGGAGAGTAAAAATGCCATAAAAACATTCCTTCGATTTTGAAGTTGGATTTTTCTTGATTGATCATTTGCTTGGTCCCTCCTGTTATTGAGATCCCTGATAAAATTGGTTCAGAAAGCTTTTTCTTATTTAACATTTCTGTGTGGGAACTAGATATTGGAACTTTCTTCTAGTCCATCATTTTGTTAATGTTTACCTTTTCATTTCCGTTTTGAAAAATGTTTTTCTTTGATACAGAAATCTGAGTTGATGGATACCCATCTTTCTTCTTTTAGTTCCTCTGTATATTATGTGTCCATTTCAGTCTTTTTTTTTTTTTTTGGATGCTGGGGATGGAACCCAGGGCCTTGTGCTTGCAAAGCAAGCACTCTACCGACTGAGCTATTTCCCCAGCCCCCTCCATTTCAGTCTTTTAAAGGGCTTTCTCTGGTTAGGTCTAACCCTCTTTGAAGAATATCTGTTGTCATTAAATCAGAATCAATGATTAATAGCCAAATTATGAGAATGATCTACCATCATATTTACAAGTCTCAGACACTTAAGAGGAAGGGATTGTACAGGGTGTATATAAAAATGGATGGAAATCTTTGGGCCATGTTTTGGTTTGCCTACCATACCTTAGAAAGAGGACAAGGCACTGTTTTCTAATGTCTTTGCCCCAGTGATATGCAGCCAGTACACATTCATGCTAGGGTACAATAGTGAAAAGTTAGTCTTTGCCAGCCTTGTTTTGTCTCCATAAATGGCCATTGCAAGGGTCATTAGTAATATTTCCCAGGTTATAAATGCAGAAACTAAAGGTAAGTGTTTACCCAGAATGATGAAAGGGAATTCTGATCTAAATAGACAGTGTCAGTTATACTTCAGTATACTCTGTCCTGTTGTTGATCTTCATTTGTGTATCACTTAAAATTTCATGTAAAGTACACATTCAGATAATTTATTAGAAATCTGTGACTTAATTTATAATTTTTATATTTGATAATATTGTGTTAGTGATAATATAAAAAAGAGAGATCATCATTTTAAGGAGGAATTTACCAATACTTATAAGTGGCATCACAAACTTTCTTAATGTTTACTTCAAAGTAATTTATAGGATTTCAGGAGTTGGAGAATGGGCCAGGAGGTTGTCAGTAAAACAAAAGTCTTCATGATTTGATATTTTTGAAGATGAGTGATGGGCAATAGAGTTGATTAATTTATTCTCTCTTCTTTTGTATTTATTTTACAACTTGTGTATCCAACCTGAATAATTTAGTTTGTTTCTAGTTAAAATTGTAAATAAGAAAAACATAGTAGCTAAAGATTTATTCATTAGACATGATAATGGTTATAATTTAAAATCATGAGTCTATATATCTTTTCATAAAATCATTATTCATACAAGCATTTCCTCTGTTAAAGTAGTGTTTTGGAATGGTTAAGAGCTTGGATTTTTGGAGGCCAGTTTTCTGGGCACAAATCTTATTATCATCATAATTAATGGTTGTGTGAACTTGCGTGAGTTACTTTACTTCTCTTTCCCACAGTTTTTTTTTTTTCCCATTTGTGAAATGGAAATAGGTGAACTACTTTGCACAGTTACTGAATGCAATATGTAAGGAATAGTAATTAGGATAAGGCAGCTAAAACATATATGTATACATACATACCTGTGTGTGTATGCATGTTTAAGTTTTCTTTTTGTTTCTTCCTTTTTTGTGGTTCTGGGGATCAAATTAAGACCCTCATGCATGCTAGCAAATATGCTGCCACTGACCTATAATAATCTCAGCCCCCAAGTTTTCTTTTAAATAAGGAATTTAAGATAATTACTTCCTTTTTGTGATTAGATTGTATCTTATTGTCATGGTTTTTGAGCCTGTGGTTCTGAAACTGCTGTTTCTAAATGTTTTGCCCTCTCACAATACATGTTTATAATGTTTTTCATTGGGAGTTATATTGACATGGAGTGGGACAGTTCTTTTGGGGACTTCACATTGTGGGGATGTGTTTTTTTGTTTGTTCCTTTGGTACCAGGGATTTAACCCAGGGTTACTTAACACAGGGCCACATCCCCAGCCCTTTTTAAATGTTTTATTTAGAGAGAGGGGCTCGCTACATTGCTGAGGCTGGCTTTGAACTCGCTATCCTCCTACCTTAGCCTCCTGAGCCCCTGGGTTTTCAAGCGTGTGTCACCATGCCTGGCAGGATGTTGACTTTTATATTTGCCTTTTGCTTCTCTACATTTATTACCAGCCATGACCACTTCTTGTGAGAACCTTAAATGCCCTCACATTTTCAGGTATCCTATAGAATAGAAATTTCCCTGGTTGGGAATCACATCTGTATTCACATTATGATGGTGGTGCCATTGAATAGTTGGAACACTTCTTTTCTCACATTTCTACCTAAGGTATATTGAGGTTTCGTGGTTGAGAACCGTTAAGCCAAATTACTGGCTTTATTAAAGTGATTTCAAGTTCTGTAGAGGTTGTTGATTTTGGAAAACATAAACCTGGTTTCTATCCTGGCCTTATTGAACCCCAAAATATTAGATGTATATGTACTTTAGAAAATCTCCCTTGGTTAAACTGATACTCCACCATTACTTGAAAGATTTCTATGCGCTTAACTATCAACAGTTTTCTTTTTTGTAGGTGATAGAAATTGAAGATGCTTCACCTACTAAGTGTCCAATAACAACCAAATTGGTTCTAGATGAAGATGAAGAAACCAAAGAACCTTTAGTGCAGGTTCATAGAAATATGGTTATCAAATTGAAACCCCACCAAGTAGATGGTAAGAAACTATTAGGTGATTCATTCACTTTAACTTAAATTTTACCAATATTTGGTTGTTTCCTGCGTGTCTCACATGCTGCTAAGCACTGGAGATATGCTGGTGAGCAAAAATAACATGATCACTGTCCTTATAGAGCTTGTAAGCAAATGAAGAAGAAAAAACTTTTGTGATTGCAAACACAATGAATGTTATAATTGGGAAGAATTGGTACTTACAAATGTCTATATATTACAAGTGAATTTCACTTGTTCTGTAGAGGTTGGGTAAGGGGGCTAGGAAGTGGTATGATTACCTTAAAGCATTCTTTGGGAATTCCTTTCAGCATCTTCAGGTATATTTTAAATTAATATTCCTGTACTGTTGTTAGAAAACTGCTCAACTATAACTGTCTTCTTGGAGTGGAATCAGTAAATTAGTTTTGAGTATGTATGTGGATTAATTCATAAGGTAAATTCTACATGAAATCTACTTCTTGAGATGCTGGCCCCATTTCTTGCTTCATCTTTTCTGTTGAATAGAGAGAGAAATAATGAATTCTGTTTTTGCTCCCACTGATTGGCTTTGTATACTTTAAAGTATATTTGATAGGAAGCTGTTTCATCTTTGGATAAAGTTTCTGTTTCATTCAAAGTAAAGTATTTTATATATTTTTGTACCATTCTTGCGTATAGAGTATATCTGTTTTGATAACTTAGATAATGTGAATGTAAGAGTCATCCTGTTATGTGCTTGTGTCTTATTTCTTATTTACCTTAGCAGAGAAATCATTGTATTTAATTATTTTTAACTCTTGAGTATTTTGTTAATGCTATTTCTTAGAAGTTTTGGTTATTTTTGATGTGATTATATGGGAAGAGGTTTAATTTGGACCTTTAAATATAACTTAATGAAGCTGTCATCTTTAGGTGTTCAGTTTATGTGGGATTGCTGTTGTGAGTCTGTGAAAAAGACAAAGAAATCTCCAGGTTCAGGATGCATTCTTGCCCATTGCATGGGACTTGGTAAGACTTTACAGGTAAGAATAAAGAATATGAATATATCTTCTTTTTTTGCTTATATTAATTTGGCTTCTACATTAACACTGGATTCCGTTATGTTCTATATAATATTGTAGGAACTGGAGAGAAAGCAGTAAAAATAACAAAATTCCTCTCAATATATTATATTCTAGCAGAAAATAAAATAAGAAATTTGTGTTTTTAGATAATAAGTGTTAAAATGATGCTAATAATATAATAAACATTGAAAGTTAAGGAAGACATCTTTAAAAAAGGGTAAGTTTGAGCAGAAATAATAATGAGATAAGGAGGTAGGATTACAGATATGGCCCACAACAGCTGTCAAGACCCTGTGGGAGAAGTTAACTTCTTTTACTTAAAACTTTTAACATTCTATTGGACTTCAGTTGTAGCTCAGTGCGTTGTGCTTGCCTAGCATGTGGAAGTCCCTGGGTTTAATACTCAGCACCACATAAAAAAATAAATAAAGTTCTAAAAAAATAGTCTGTAATGCCACAGTAATGAGAACATAAAGTATTTTTCACCATTAAAATTACTTCATTTCTAGGGTTAGGGGTAGTGGCAGGAGTTGTAGCAGAGGTGTGAAACTATTATATAGATTATTTCCAGAGGTGGGTAATTATTATAGATTCACTCAGAACATGTTTAATGGAAAAGTACTGTATAATGTAATTGTATTCCAAATTGGCAGTGATATTTTCTGAAAGGCTTTTGGGACATTCTGTGAAGATCAGGGCCTTTGTTTTGATGTGAGAACATTATATATTATTTTTATCAATCACAATATTATGGTGCTTTAGAGTTAAAAGGACCTTATATATTTATTAGTCAAACCTTTTCAGTTTACTAATATATTTCTTTCCCTATACCTGGTTTGGAAATTATGACCTTTTAGTTGGTTGGTTTACTGTTTAAAGCAAAACAGAACTTAAGTTGGAAGATTTCTTAAATTTTTGTGGATATTTAAACAAAGGTAGCAACTTAATTTGTTTTCTTGTAGGTTGTAAGTTTTCTTCATACAGTTCTTTTGTGTGACAAATTGGATTTCAGCACAGCTTTAGTGGTTTGTCCTCTTAATACTGCTTTGAATTGGATGAATGAATTTGAGAAGTGGCAAGAAGGATTAAAAGATGATGAGAAGCTCGAGGTATCATGTTTAAATGTCTTCCATTATTAAGATATTTGCATGAAATTCATATAGTAAAAGAAAGATTTTAAATTATCAATAATGTTTTTTACAAACATTTTAATGAGAAACTTTAGTAGTCATACACTTTTAATAGGTACTTTCCAAAATCTTTATTTTCTCACTAAAGGTCTCTGAATTAGCAACTGTGAAACGTCCTCAGGAGAGAAGCTATATGCTGCAGAGGTGGCAAGAAGATGGTGGTGTTATGATCATAGGGTATGAGATGTACAGAAATCTTGCTCAAGGAAGGAATGTGAAGAGTCGTAAACTTAAAGAAATATTTAATAAAGCTTTGGTTGATCCAGGTAAATTATTAACTTGTACTGATATGAAGAAGCAAGTTGAAAAAATATATTTGCATATATTTTATTTAGCAACTAGTAGTTAAGCAGTGACCAAGTAGCTAGTTTTCATTGTGTTCATTCTTCAGGCTTTTGCCTTCTTTTTGTTTCTTAAAATCAAGTGACATTACAACATGAAAAAAAAATCACCCTTGATATTGATAGGTGTTCAGGATTTATTTGCTAAGTCTGGAATTTTCAGGTGAGACTTTATAAACAAAAGTGCATCAGGTGCCTGTGTCACAGTTGATTCTTCCAACTGTTTGAACATTAGATGATAACAAGAACTCTCTCTATGCTCTGAAAACAGTTCTTAAATCTCTCTTCAAACTTTGTGTCATCAGAAGCATTGCTGCTTGCTCCTGTCTTTTAAATGGCCACCAGTATAGAAAGTTAATATTTGCAATACTGTTGATCCTTATTAACAGTAATCTGATATGAGAACCAATTATTTGATTTCTATAGATCACTTGGAAAAATGGCAAATTGAACTATGTGCAAAACAAAAATTAATCTAAAATTATTAATTTATTTGTATAATTTTTTCCTCTTCAAATTTTATCTTGTCCTATTACTTCAAGACACTATAGGCTTTATGTTTGTTCAGAAAGGCTGGGTAGCTGGGTGCAGTTGTGCATACCCTTAACCCAAGATTTGTAGGAGACTGTCGCAGGAGGATCAGAAGATCAAGGCCAGCCTTATCAACATAGTGAGACACCTCCCCACCCCCAAATAATGTGTGTGTGTGTTTGTCTGTGTCTTTCTGTCTGTCTGGATATGTAACTCAGTGGTAAAGTGTCCCTGGGTTCAATATCCAATCCCCCCGCTGCCAAATAATAATGTCTGGGTAACTATCACTGTCCAAGTTAATAGTAGTCTTTAGAATTCATGGCTTGCCTCTTTCTCTTTCAAAAGATGATGTAATTAATATGCACAAAAGTAACTGCCATTGTAAGTCTAATAATTACATTATCTTTTTACCATGATCAAATTGGATGTGTAAAAATCTTATAGTTTATACTTTTTTGCTGCAGTTTTTTATTCTAATTAGTATACATGATAGGGGAGTTTTGACATACCATACATAAATGAAGTATAAGTTCTTATTTTTCTGGTTGTACATGATGTGGAATTACACTGATCATATAGTCATATATTCATATAGGATAATAATGTCCAAGTCATTCTACTGTCCTTCCTACTCCCACACCCCTTTCCCTCCCTTTACTCCCCTCTGCCTAACCTAAAGTACCTCTATTCTTCCCTAACCCGCCACTCTTATTGTGAATTAGCATCTGCATATTAGAAAAAACATTCAGTCTTTGTATTTTTGGGGTGGGGGACTGACTTATTTTAGTTAGTATGATGTTCTCCATCTTCATCCATTTACTCGTAAATGCCATAATTTCATTCTTTAAGGTTGAGTAATATTCCATTGTGTATATATACCACATTTTCTTTATCCATTCATCTGTCAAAAGGTATCTAAGTTGGTTCATAGTTTTAAGTATTGTGAATTGAGGTACTATAAACATTGATGTGGCTGCATCACTATAGTGAGCTGATTTTAATTCCTTTGGGTATAAACTGATGAGTGGGATAGCTGGGTCAAATGGAAGTTCCATTCCAAGTTTTCTGAGGAATCTCCATACTGCTTTCCAGAGTGGTTGCACCAATTTGCAGTCCAGCAATATATGAGTGAGTGTACCTTTTCCCTCACATCCTTGCCAATATTTATTGTTGCTTGTATCTTGATAATTACCATTCTGACTGAAATGAGATGAAATCTAGTTTTGATTTGCATTTCTTTAATTGCTAGAGATGTTGAACATTTTTTCATGTATTTGTTGATCGATTGTATATCATCTGTGAAGTGTCTGTTTAGTCCCTTAGCCCATTTATTGATTGGGTTATTATTTTTTTGCTGCAGTTATTTAACTTTATTTTAAATCAGAAAACAGTAAAACAAAGCATTTTTACAAACACCTGAGGACTGTTCAACTGGGCACAGCATCTTCATACAAACAATTTGAAAGAAGATCAAGTTTAAGAAAGAATCTAGTCTTAAGAGAAATAACGTAAATGAAAGGAACCTTTAAATAAGTGCAGTCTTACCTGAAGTAGATTTGGTTTTCTAAAAAGAAAAAGTACATTATTGCCCTGGTGAACTTTTTATTGGCATTTACAGGAAATGGCTAATACTTCTATTACTGATTCTTACAGCTTATAAACATTATACCAAAGTTATGCAAAGTTATAACAAACATATAGTACCATTCCTCTTTGAAGTTCTGAGAAAATAAAGCCCCAAACAGTAAGTCAGAACTAATGTATCTTTCAAAATGTAGCAGAGTACCTCAGAACTAATAAAATTAATTAGAAATATTGCATTGGATTGAGAATGTTTCTGCATGGAAACTAGTCTGTGGATTGTTTCTTATCACCTGAAGAGTAAGCCAGGAGATATTGTTGATAGAAAATGATACACGTATTTTTTAAGGAATAAGAACCTCTAACTGTATTTATAATTCATTAATACTCTGTGGCAGTGCAAAGTACCATATTAAATTCAAAAGAAAACATTTACTTATATGCATAGTCTATACCTACAGGTATAGTATATAAATATGGTGAAATAGCCATATGATGAATAAACACATACAATAAAATATATATATATATATTTTAATATTTGGACACAGGTATTTTGATAAAGAGATGTGTGAAATGAATGTATAGTTAATGTCTAAACCTAGCAAAAATATAGAAAGTTTTAAAATAACAGGTATTTATTGAAAGTTTTTTTTGGGGGGCAGATTACTGGGGATTGAATGCAGGGGCACTGAACCACTGAGCCATATCCCCAGCCCTATTTTGTATTTTATTTAGAGACAGGGTTTCACTCAGTTGTTTAGCACCTTGCCTTTACTAAGGCTGGCTTTGAACTCATGAACCTCCTGCCTCAGCCTCCCAAATCACTGGGATTAAAGGCATGCACCACTGTGCCTGTCTACTTGAAAGAAATTTAATCTGACTCCATTCAAACCACTCTTTTAGTATGAACATCTGTGCAAAATGATCATTCTATCTGTCCTGTTGTTATAAAAAATTTCAAAAACAGATAACACTTTATGAAGATTATAAGCTTCTTTTTTTCCCTTTAACTATGAATAAAAACCATACCAAGAGAACTAATCACAGAAAAAAATAATTTATATGGCTACTCCCTTTCTAGAAATAGAAAAACTTGAACAGAACAGTGTAGAATTAGACAGACAAAATATTTGAGAAACAGATGATAGCTACAGGTACATATTTATATTCTCTTCCGTGAACAAATTATTTTCCATTTAATTATGGAAACTGTTAAGTCCCCAATATTTTTCCCTTTGGGATTTAACTGTTTTGGTTCTAGATATAAAGATTACCCAAAATCAAAGGTTTTTCTCTGTTTACTGAATGAAGTGTATTTGTATACAGTGAAAGTAATAAAAATACAAAGAATGTATTGCTTTTCAGAGTGGTTGCACCAATTTGCAGTCTCAACAGCAATGTTGTATGAGTGTAGCATCCCCCCCCCCACATCCTTGCCAACACCCATTATTGCTTGTATTCTTCATAATGGCCATTCTAACTGGAATGAGATGAAATCGTAGAGTCATTTTGATTTGCATTTCTCTAATTGCTAGAGATGTTCAATATTTTTTTCATACATTTGTTGATTGATTGTATTTCTTCTGTGTAGTGTCTGTTCAGTCCCTTAGCCCATTTATTGATAGGGTTATTTGTTTTTTGGGATTCTTTATATATCTTGGAGATTAGTGCTGTATCTGAGGTACATATGGTACAGATTTTCTCCCATTCTGTAGGCTCTCTCTTCACGTTATTGTTTCCTTTGCTGAGAAGCTTTTTAGTTTGAATCCATCCCATTTATTGATTCTTGATTTTACTTCTTGTGTTTTAGGAGTCTGGTTAAGAAAGTCTGGTCCTAAGCCAACATGATGAAGATTTGGGCCTACTTTTTCTTCCGTTAGGCGCAGGGTCTCTCTTCTAGTGCCTGTCTTTGATCCGCTTTGAGTTGACTTTGTGTAAGGTGAAAGATAGAGGTTTGCTTTCATCTTGCTAAATATGCATGCCATGCCCCAAATGAACCACTTACTCCAGCCACACCCCACCTGCCTCCAGTTATCACTCAGTTTATTGCATTAGGGATTAATTTACTGATTGGGTTAGGGCTATAACCTGATCATTTTTCTTCCACACTTTCTTGTATTGTCTTACACGTGAACTTTTGGGGGACAACTCACATCCAAACCATAGCACTTTATTATCTCATCACTCTTTAGTAGAAGTGGAGCTTTCTCATCATTTTTGTGTTGCCTGAAGAGGTCGGTGAGGGAGCCTGATATCTGAGGATCTGTATGTTTCATAAACTGTATCACTTCATCCACAGACCAAGTTGAAGGGTCTTAGAGAAGCCTTGTTTCATGACACTGGGGTCATGTACAACTACATAACTATGAGCTTCTCTTTTCTTCAGCAATTGGAATTTATCCTCAGAGTAACTGCTCTTGAGATTATTTGTTCCCACCTAGTGTTGAATGTGATGTGCTTGGTACATTCTGAGAAAAAATCCTGTTGAATGAAGTTTGCACAAGATTTCTACAGGCAGGATTCAAAGAATCCCTTGAATTTATTGATGAATTCTTGGAATCTTCAGGAAGATTTTCTTCTGTGGCCATGTCCTCTCCCTCAGGAGACAGTAATTCTTTAGAGGCATGCATCTTTGTTTGGGGCAGCTTAAGAAAGACAGGAACCCTATAATGTATGGGTTGCTGAGGAGATCGTTTGATGCTTTTCTTTCCTGTTATTTCCTCTTTCACTAGCACACATGAAATTTTGATTTTGATCCTGACTACTGATATATCTTTATCAAGCTCTGCAGGGCTATGAGTATTTCTCTTAAATGAACTCAAAGGCTGGCTTCTCAAAAGGTTATCACATTGCATGCTGTGGCAGAACGTCTCAGGAATGCCAAGAGCAAATGATGCACTATTCATAGGAGGAAGCCAAATGGAATGAGTTTCCCCTTCAGAAGAGGCAGTTACCACTTCTCCTCCATGATTATCTGGCTGAAGGTATCCAAAACAGTCTTAGACTGAAAGACCCAATCCACACAGGCCTGCATAGATCAACAGAGCACCACATTTCCAGGGCCTTGGGTACATCATTGCTTTATGGTTCTATAAGATACCCCAGGCCTATGGTGTATTGTTCCATGCCCAGGATCAGACCTTTTCTCCACACATTGTTGTTTCTTTTATTGGAAAAATGGCATTCACAAAGATTTGGTTCCCAGGTATGCTGGCTGCTAGTGGAGTGTCTTTCCTTCCAGGGCCTCTCAGTGGACAGAGCTGATACTAGTGTAGTGTATCAATCTGTGTGTGTGTGTGTTATATTAAACCATACATATATTAAACATACATATATATATATATATTAAACCATATATATGTGTGAGTATATTAAAATATGGTTTCATAAAACGTGTCTTCAACTCTAACCCAGTAGTACAGTGTTTATTTTATCCTTATTTTTTGTTAATCCATAACTTGCCTTTCTTTTTTTTTCCCACCACACACTTACGTATTTTTTCAGTCTCTTGTAAAGTATTTGTGTGACGCTGGGATTGGAACCAGTGGTGCTTTACTACAGAACTACATCCCTAATCCTTTCATTATTTATTTTTAGACAGGGTCTTGCTAAGTTGTTAATCCAGGCCTCAAGTTTGTGATCCTCTTCCTTCTGCCTCCCAAGTCACTGGGGTTATAGGAGTGTGCCACTGCATGTGGCTCAGAATTGTAGAATCTCTGTTCTTATGACAAACAGATTTACCCCCTAGAGTACATTGTTTGTCTATACCTTTATAATTTCCAGTTAATGTATCAGTTTCCAAATTTACATAGGTTAGTTCCTTTATTTTGTTGTTTGCATATATTAAAGTTTATACTTTGTAATACAGTTTAGTGGATTTTGACAATGAATAAAAATATCTATTTATGACCTTATTACTATAGTAGTTTCTTAAAACAACTGGTTTAATTGTAAGCATTTATCATACTTTTTGATAACCTGAATGTTCATCTACATTTTCTTACCTGTAATTAATGACTTGAATTTTTTTTAAACTTAAATACATTTTATTAGTTGAAACTTGGGTCACATTAATCATTGGTTAATATATGACAAATTCATTTAGCGTCCACGGATCCATACTGGAGAAAGAGCCCTATAAGAGTGATGAGTGTGGACAAAGGTTGAAGCAGAGATTTGAAACTCATTCAGTACCAGAGAATTCATACTGGAGAAAAACCCTAGCAGTGTGACTAATGTGACCAGTGTTTCAACCAGAGTTCCCACCTTATTCAGCGTCAGAGAATCCATACTGGGGAGAAACCCTACCAGTGCAGTGCAAGTAACAAACGCTTCAGCCAGAGCTCATATGAAGTAGCATATGAAGGTGCACAATGAAGAAAAGCCTTGTAAAACCCAGGGTGAAAACATCAGGGCAAATACTTAATATCTTCATGTAAAGCTATTACAGGAATGAAGCCAGTGGCTAATCTTGTCAAATTAAAAGAGTCCTTTCAGCCCTCTTTAAAAAAATTAAAAAGGGCTAAGATACAGGCTTGTCTCTTTTAGAAATCAGGATGCTATATAGTAGATCACTTAGATATTGGGTTCTTCTCTAATGGAGACATTTGGAGTTTAATGACATGAGGCTGAAGGAAACTAAGTTCAGCTGCTGTTGTTTTTAATGTGACTGGCTCCCCAAAACTGAAAATATAAAATACTTGATCTGTATTCTGCCTTAATTTCTCAAGTGTGAATAGGATCAAATAACTCTTGATATACACAAAAAGCAAGGTAAATGTTAACATAGTAAATTTTCTTTAAAAAATTCAAACAAAAAAATAAAATCCTTGATCTCACTTGAAATTGCTTCCTGCACTGTTTTGAGAAAAAACATTTTGATTACTCCATTTTAGGATTTTCTGTGGAAGGAATTTAAAAAGTGAGAAGGAATTGATTTCTTTAGCTTTGAAGTTCTGTGACATTAGGAGATCATATGTTTGCAAAAGCTTGCAGTTTTTTTATTGTGGAGAATTACACATAACAAAACTTCTATTCCCAGTGCTCTGTAACTATCGCAGTTATTGCACCAAACCGCAGAACTTCTTTGTCACCTTGAAAATAAACTGTACAATTCTCTCTCCTCCTCACTTTCATGCTCTCTCCTCCATTTCACTCACTCTCTTGCACGCACGCTCTCTCTCTTTTCCTCTCATTTTCTCTCTTACCCTGCAGGGAGACATTCTGTTTAATAAATTCTCTTATGTGAGTTCGTGTGTCTGGAGTGGTTTCTGGGTTCTTACATTGGTGTCATGTCTCGAATGGGTTCTTTCACTGTCTGTTAAGCAAGTGGAACCCCATCTGACGCCCCAGTGCCCCCCAGACATAACCTCACCTTCCATTTGCCTGGACGCTCTGCTCTGCATTTATCACCGGACTTCAGATTGGTATACAAGCCTTTAAAGCAGAAAATTTATCAAGCTGCTGTTCTCCAAATTAAACTTGTCTGTAATGAAGCACCCACCCCCCAGATGCCTTTAAAACCTGCTCTTCCCCAACCAGACTTCTACCATGGATCCCTCGATTAACCTGATTTCGAAAAAGGGAACTCCAAACTGCTTGCTTCACCCTGCCCCCTTCCAGCTCGAAGAAGCCAGAGCGGTTGTCATCCTCTGTTCCCTACAGCAGTAATGAGTTCCTAAAACTAGAGGGGGGAATAAAGCCAGAATTGGGGACAGGCAGTGTAGAAATAGGGGATCAGTCAAATCGAGGAAATGAAGTCCATGAAAGCCATCTGCCTCTGGAAGTCTGGAAGTTGGAGACTGCCCCTGGGAGAATGGACTTTTTTTACATCTCACCTGCAAAACCAGGCCTAGTCTCGTAGGCAGGAAGGAAAGATAAGGGGAGAAAGAACTGGAGAACAAAAGATCTTCTTATAAAAACAGAAATGGAATATAATATAAAGCTGCTCCCCTGCCCTTTACGCTACAGTCATTTCCCTGCCTCCCAACTTCTTGTCAGTCTGTGAACGTCCTAGCTAGCTATTGGTTCATCAGTCAGCTTGTAAGTATCCTTCTCCGTTATTGGTCCCCTGTTAACCCGCGGAATTTGACTGCTTAAGGATAGCTCCCCTGCCATTTTCTTTCATTCTCTCTCTCTCCTCTTCGCTTTCATGCTCTTTCTCTTGTGCGCGCGCGCTCTTTCTCTTTTCCTCTCATTTTCTCTCTTACCCAGCAGAGAGACACATTGTTTGCTTAATAAACTCTCTTATGTGGAAAAAAAAGAAAAGAAACTGTACCTATTAGCAGTCATTCCCCTGGTAACCACTAATCTGCTTTCTATTTCTATGGATTTGCCTATTCTTGACATTTCATAAAGATGGAATCGTGCAATATCTATCCTAATTTATTTAGCTTAATGTTTTTTAGGGTTTAATCTATATTGCAGCATGAATCAGTACTTTATTACCTTTCAGTGCCAAAGAATATTCCATTGTATGCATACTAACCATATTTTTATTGATTAGTCAATTGATGGACATTTAGCTTGTTTCCATTGGGGGTAGTATGAATAATGCTGCTATGAACATCCATGTATAAGTTTTTATTCTGCATCTATTTTCCGTCCCTTTCGGTATGTAGCTAAGAATGGATTTGCTGGGTCTCATGGTAACTTCATGGTTTCCTCCACTATGGTGTAGGTGATACCAGTTGTTGAAGTGTTGTGGGCTGTTTGGGGTAGTTTGTTCCCTTGCTTTTTCATACTGCTTGTATGTCTACTCATTTGCTGTGATGATTATTGCTTCTACTTTTATGCAAGGAACAATTTAGTGAGCTTTCTTTTAAGTGCACTCAGTGGAGTGAATACCCAGGTATAGCTACTCTCATGCACCATGTGTTCTTGCTCTTCCCAATATCAGTACCACTTTGAGAAAAGATACTAAATCCTATTTACTACTGTTATTTCAGAACAAAGCCACATACTAATAAACCTTAGAAAAAAACCAAAATTTGTGGAAAATGTTCTCTGCAGGTATAAATTTTTTTTTTTTGGTGGTGCTGGGGATTGAACCCAGGGCCTTGTGCTTACGAGGCAAGCACTCTACCAACTGAGCTATCTCCCCAGCCCTTGCAGGTATAAAATTAATAGTAAGACTCTGGAATAGGTTGAGAAGTTAGCTACTAGTCAAATTACTGTTATTTTATATAGGGACTGAAAAGGGAAGGAGAAGAAAATTGACAGATGAGAAAAAGAAAAGATTGAATAGAATAATAAAAACCAAGTTAAAAATCAGAAAACAATGGGATTCAAGGCAGTAACAGTAAATGCAAGAGGGAAAATGAGAACTAAATAGATTTAGTTCTCTGAGGTAGGAAAACAAAGATAGAATGATTCCAGGTAATGCTTTGAAACATTAGAATAAATGACAATCAAATGGGTTGAGGGCACAATGTTGAATTACTCTATTGATTCAAAATGAAGAGTAATATATGCAATATCAAAATTGACATTAGAACTATTTATAGTAATATGCCAAGGTGGAGAAAATTCTTACTGAGTCTTCCTGGTTCGGTTTGCATCAGGATTTGGAACTTTCAGAAGAAGCCCATCACTCTTGACTAACAATTCTATTTTTCAACTGTCATACTAAAGAAGTTAACTTCTTAAAAGTCATGTAGAAGATGAATTTTCTCTCGTGTAACAGATGAAGTTTGATAGCTGCTATTGCTGAGATCAGTATTTAAGTAATACATGTGTGTATATGAACCAGCAAGTAAATTGTATAGGTAGGATACTACAGCAGACAAAAAACAATGTTTTCTTTTTGTTTTGTGTTTTTTACATAAAGGTCACAGTATTTCTTCTGGGTCACTCTCAACTGAGAGATCTTTTATAGAAGAAAGGTGTTGTTCTCACCACCCATATCCATGCAACAACCAGTTTAATGCTACTTTTTAAGTTAGATTTCCCCCAACAATGAGTGTTAGTTATTTAGAACAATTGAGAAATATTTACTGGCTTCTTTCAATTTATTGTATTATTCCTTATAAGGTAACTTGTTAAATTTGACTTTACATATATATATATAGATTACAGTTAGTCCTTGCCAGTAAGTTGAACCTGTATGCTAATGCCAAAATACTGTCTTCAGATACATTTTAATCTTAAATGATATTTGTTTTATCAAATACTCCAGGTCTTTTTGAGGCATATTTTGCCCCCTAGTGTTTTTCTTTTCTGTTTTAAAATGGCTGACATTTGAGCTGGGGTTGTGGCTCAGTGGTAGAACACTTGCCTAGCATGTGTGAGGCACTGAGTTTGGTTGTCAGCACTGCACATAAATAAAATAAAGGTCCATTGACAATTAAAAAAAATTTAAATAAATAAAATAAAATGGCTGACATTTTATTTTGGTCCATATTTGCATACTCACTCAGTGAACCTTAAATACCATTTATAATACTACTTTAATATTCTTGTGTTGGGATATAATTAATACTATTTAATGCCATATTAACCAATTAGAGAGCAGATAAAGCATGATTATACCTAGTGTTTTATTGTCTTCCTATAAGAATAGCACTCTAAGAGGATTAATTTTACTTATGTGTATCACATTTCTATTTTTATTAAACATTGTTTTTTATGCATTTTTATAGGTCCTGACTTTGTTGTTTGTGATGAAGGCCATATTCTAAAAAATGAAGCATCTGCTGTTTCAAAAGCTATGAATTCTATACGATCAAGGAGGAGGATTATTTTAACCGGAACACCACTTCAAAATAACCTAATTGAGTGTGAGTTTATTTCTACAGTTATGCTGTAGAGTATTGGATTTGCCTCATGTTTATTTTTGCAACTTCTGCAATTAGACTTTTCTCTGTTCAGTATAGTCCCTCACCATGATCTGTATATGTCCATCATAGTCTGTTGTGAAAGAATACCACATTTTCCAAGTGAGATACTTTGTAAATGACTGATAAACTACCCTCAAGATATGTGCCCTTGTGATTGTGCAGATAGAAATATGGAAATCAAAATATAGTTAAATATTATAAGTCTTAAGTGCTTTAAAATTTAAAAATGCACATTTCTTTACATAGGAAATGTTGTAAAGATACTTATTTAGTTTTAGGGAAGGTACTGTTAAATAAAAGGAAATGCCAAATATGATCATTTCAGGAAGGAGGAGTTGGAGAAGAAACCATGCTGAATCCATGGCAGAATAGTTTTTGAGGCTGAGAACAAATGAGTAAATTCAAGGAAGTGTTCTTGTGAAGTTTCTTCATTTTCGTATGTGTGTGGTGACACTAAAGAAGGAAGGTGAAATAATTTAGCAAATAACAAATTAAGTTTTCCATCATACTCTCCTACTTTTTTCTCTTTCTCATATTGGACTTTTTTGTTTGCTGCATTCCTCCAATGGTTTTACGTTAACTTGTTTTCTGTTTTATTATTTGAGTTTTTGATTATTATTTAACCTTAGGCTTTATTTTTTTTTAGGCTTCATCTTTGTTAATTTCCCTTTTCTATTATCCCATTTATAGATTGCGACTTCATATTTTAGCTCTATTTAGTATTGGACAGTTGATAACCCTTTTAAAGACTAATGGGAATGGGTCTTTTAATATAATCTTCGGTATAGTAGCTTATTATCTACTTTTATTTTTATTCAGATCTGTTTTCTTTATAAGGTTGTATGATATCAAAATCATGGTTAGGATTATGGATCATGTGATTTATACTTTGTATCTCTTAGTAATGACTTAAAATAAAATACTCCTAAGTAATTTTTTAAAAACATTCCTGCCTAGTATTTAAGGATTATTTTTATTTCAATTTTTCATTTTATTTAAGCAATCTAGTTTAAGTTCAGACTAATACCAATGTTTATTCTACACTCAGTTTAATATTCTTTTTACCATAATTATGATTGATATGTGGTTTTGACATCAGCAATTCATTGGGGAAGTTTTCTGAGTGTTTCAAAGTTTCATTAATGTTACTGAATTAATGTCTTATCTTTTAGATCATTGCATGGTTAACTTCATCAAGGAAAATTTGCTTGGATCCATTAAGGAGTTCAGGAATAGATTTATAAATCCAATCCAAAATGGTCAGTGTGCAGATTCTACCATGGTAGATGTCAGAGTGATGAAAAAACGTGCTCACATTCTTTATGAGATGTTAGCTGGATGTGTTCAGGTACAGAGATGTTCCATAAGAATGAATACTGTCACTTTTTTATTGTAATCCCAAAACATTTTCTGTGTTTAATCTTTGTTTTCCTTTCCCCCATTCAGCATGTGGTTTGAAATTTATATCTCTCAGTCTTGTCTTCAAAAGTTGATGCAGCATTGAACTTTTCAATGGGAATTTTAGAACGCAATTAACAATTCATTTGCAAAGTTTAAAACCTCATATTTTATTGATGTTTAGATTTTTCTTCCTTAAAACAGTGAACTCCTTAAAAGCATAAGCCACTATGAATAAGAAATTTCTAAGCTTACCCTAGATCTATAGTATACTGTTCTGAACCTCACTCATTTGAAATAGTAGCAGGAGAGGTCAGTATGAATTAAGAGAGGAGTCATATTGTGGGGGTGGGTACTGGGGATTGAAATCGGGGATGCTTTACCACTGAGCTACATCCCCAGGCACACGCGTGCGCCCCCACCCCCCACTTTTTGAGACAGGGTCTTATTAAGACTAAATTATTGATGCTGTCCTTGAACTTGAAATCCTCTTGTCTTAGCTTCTGAGTCACTGGGATTACAGGCATGTACCATGGTGCCCAGTGAGACAAGTCATTTAAAATGTAATACTTAAAGAAACAATTTTATTACTTTCACATATAGGCAGTAACCTAAACAGGCTAATAGTGTTTACATACAGAACTTTGTTTAATCTACATTCAGAAAATAGATAAGAATATAGAAACTGAGCTAGTTGTTAATAGATTGCAAGACCTGGACTTTCTTTTCAGATATTGGATTTTAGTGGTATCTACAAAGAACCATCACACCAGACAGGCTGTCTGTCCTTTGGGCTGGATACACTGCCATCATATAAGGCCAAGTCATCCTATTTGGTCTGGTTGGCTATACATATTAATAAAGTACTCTTTTTTTAAAAAAGAAAATATTTTTTAGTTGTTGATGGACACAATACCTTTATTTTGTTTAATTTTATGTGTTGTTGAGGATCTAACTCAGTGCCTCACATGTGCTAGGCAAGCACTCTGTCATTGAGCCACAACCCCAGTCCCTAAATACTTTTTTCTGTATTACTGCTACTACCCAGGTATCATTTTTTTCTGATTTGTCTTTTTTCTTTCATAGCACATTAGTGTTTTTTCCTTACACGTACAATAAAATGTTTTCAGAAGTGCTTGTACATGTCTTGTTTTCCCATTTGGACAAACATCTCTAGTCATGTTATTTGGCACATTAGTATATCTAACTAAAAGTATAACTCAGACCATATTACACTTTGATTCATTGGTATTAGCGTATGATTAAAGAAAGTCATTTTGTTACTACAACTTACTATATTCCCTCTCCATTTTCTTGTTTTTCCCCCATTATTCTTCGAGGAGACTTACCTTGATAACTGAAATTGCTTTAAGAGGTCACTTTGTCATATGACCTCTTAAAAACCTGACTTATTGCAGTATCCTTTTTATGAGTGCACTGTGTTGTAGTCTTATGAAATTATTAACTATAATAAACATGGATCATTGTGTGATTATTGAGAACGAATATATTTTTCAATTTTTTTATGTTTGGTGACTAATTATGTGTATCTTTTAGTTGTAATCAAAACAAGATTACAATTCTTAAAGCAGTTCATTACTGTCATGTTTTTAGATTAACTAATTTTTAATATCTTTCTTTTTATTTACAGAGGAAAGATTATACAGCATTAACAAAGTTTTTGCCTCCAAAACATGAATATGTATTAGCTGTGAGAATGACTCCTATTCAGTGCAAACTTTATCAGTACTACTTAGATCACTTAACAGGTAACCAATATACTTATTATTTTCATCTTTTCTATAAAGACATTCTTTTTCTGAAGGATACTATTCTGGTAATTTTTCCATGTTAGTTCTTTTTCACTTTTACATTTGAATGGATATCCTTAAAAACACAATAAAATAAATCACTAATTAATCTCTAAGAACAAATGAATGAAAAATATATACATCATGTATACATAATAAATACTCTTAATTTGTGAGAAGCTATTTCAGAAGAATTGTGAATATGATACACAGAAATTCTGGAATATTTTAAAAAGTATTCAGTTGCATTAATGTTAAAAGGCATATAAATTAAATCCATGAGATTGTTCCTTAGTTATCAAATTAATAATGTTTGAAGGCAAAAAAAAAGAATGAAAGACAGGGCATTTGAATGATCTCCATGTTGTAATGAAAATATAGCTGCTTAAAATACACTGAAATATTAGCTGAAGTTGTTTTCTTGGTGATATCATTATGAAGATATTATTTTTTGTGCCTTTTTTTAAGAAAACAATGCATTGGTATTATTTTTTTAATCAATAAGTGTGTGTGTGTGTGTGTGTGTGTGTGTGTGTGTGTGTTTGTCCCTTTCCTTATGCCTGAAGTTGTTCACATAATAAAACCTAGTCTGTGGATCTGGAGTGAGAGATGCCTTATTTTTTGGTCATTTATTTGGGGGTCTTTCCCCAAGTGATGTGCCAAGTTTTGTTAGTGAATGCATGTTAGAAAATGCCCTTGTGCCCATTGTGGATGCAGTAAGTGATTAAAAAACGAGGAGGGTGGAAGTGTACATACATCTATTAAAATTATACTTTATGATACTAAGGTGGTACCCTTTATGTAATATCTGTGAGTATTATTTTATTATTTTTTGGTGGTATTGGGGATTGAATCCAGAGGTGCTTTACCCTTAAGTCCTTTTTATTTATTTTTTTTAATATTGAGACAGGACCTTAAGTATGTTGCCCAAGCTGTCCTTGAGTTTTTGATCCCCCTCTGTCAGCCTCTGAGTTGCTGGGATTACAGGTGTGTGCCACCATACCCAACATAGAAACTTTCTGTTTTAGGGAAAATAATGTTTGAATTTTAGTATCTTACCAAATTGCTTTTTAGCTATCTTACAAAAAGACTTGTTTTGACTGTGGAAAGAAAATCAGTTCTCTTAAGGCACACATTTTTATTTGCCTATCAGAAGCTGTTAGGTTTAATATACTATTCTGTTTAAAATAATTAAAATTGTATATGCAATTAAGTAACCAAATATAATTATAACAATGATTGAGTTATACTGTAGTTTAAGAAAAAGAGGAGTGTCCAGAAAGGATTAGTCATTTAGTTAATATTTTTCCTTTTATGAATGGTGTTTTATTTTAGTGAACGTACTAACTCTGTAGTGTTTTTAAATATTAGATATTCAGCTATTTTTAGTAATTGGAAAACTGTTAAGAGCCCAGAAATAGATGTTAAAATACTATTTTGAGAACAATGCAATATTTAAGAATTTAGGGAGCTATATTCTTAGCACTATTAATTGATAGAAATGCTTGAAACACTAATTGCTAAAACTTTTCAATTCCACATTATTCTTAAATTATTTTCTGGTTCATGAATGAGATACAAGTTGTGGGATTCCAAGGTGTGACAATTTTGTTAAAGTACAATAATCTGTGTTAATTACCTCCTTTTGAAAACATGCACAAAAGGCCACATGGAAGCCAAGGTGTGGGTGTGCCCGATCGCCTATAATCTTGCAGGAGGATGGTAAGTTCGAGGATAGCCACAGCAACTTAGTAAGACCCTGTCTCAAAATAAAATGTAAAAAGTGCTCAGTATGGAGGTCAGAGGTAAAGTACCCCTGTGTTCAGTCCCCAGTACTGCCTTGCCCCAATAGAAAGCCAAATGGATTATATAAACCAGTATTCTATCTTGATTCTTACTGTAAGTCATCATGGTATTTCTTTTGGAATTTTACCCATGTATCTCACTTGCATTGAAAATGTTTAGTAATTTATCTGTTATGTAATCCAAAAATTCTTTTGTTTCTATAATAGACTTTTTAGATTGTGCTTTGTTTTTTATTTTAATTTTATTAGAAATAATTTATAGTATATTCAGTATTTGAAAAATGAAAGTCAGAAGACACTAGAAGTGAATTTTGAAAAAATACAAAATCTTAATTTTCCTTAGTTCTTCTTTTGTAAATTAATTTTTAAGTTGTCATAAAAATTATACATATTCATGGGGTACCATGTGATGTTTCAATACATGTACACATTGTGTAATGTTCATCTAAGGATAAATATATCTCTCTTTAAACTTATTTCTCCTGACTATAACTTAGTACCCATTGACCAGTCTTTACCCATCCCTCTTTCTTCCTTACTTTCCCCAGCCTCTTTAACCAACATTCTACTCTTAACTTCTATGAGATCAACATTTTAGATTCCACATGAGTTAGAACATGCTGTACTGATCTTTCTGTTCCTCCTTATTTCACTTAACATAATGACCTCTAGTTCTAATGACAGGAATTCATCCTTTTTATGACTGAAAAGTATTCGTTTGTGTTTATGTACCACATACGTTATTCATTCATCAGCTGATGAACACTTATTTCCATTTCTTGGTTATTGTGAATAGCACTGCATTAAACATAGCAGTACAGGTGTCCTTTCAACATACTGGTATCATTTCTTTTGGATGTATACCTAGTAGTGGGATTGCTGGATCATAATGATGGTTTCATTTTCAGCTTTTGAGCAACCCCATACTGTTTTCCATAATGACTAAAGTAATTTACATTTCCCACCACTAGTTTATAATGGTTTCCATTTCTCCACATTCCTGAAAGTCTTCTTTGTTCAGAGATGTTTTATTACTACTACAGTCTGTTTATAATTGTTCTTTTTACTTTGATTCTTTCTTGGAGGGTTGTATGTTTTTAGGAATTGATCCATTTTCTTGAAGCTTTTCAGTTTGTATATAATTGTTAATATGTGTTCTTGACGATCTTTTTTTTTTTATTTCCAAGGCATCAGGTATAATTTCTGATTTTATTTGTTTAAGCCTTCTTTCTTTTTTTTTCTTCATCTAGCTAACTGTTTGCATTTTATTTTTTAAAAAACTTCTGGCTTTGTTGATTTTCTTTTTTATAGTTTATTCTCTGATTTATTTCAAGATCCTTAAGGTATAATGTTAGGTTGTTTATGAGTATATTTTTTACTTTTTAAATTTAGATGGCTATTACTACTACGAATTTCCTTAACTTCCTCCTTATTACCTAAGTATTTTCTTTGACTACGTTAGAATGAAATTAGAAACCAGTAGTTGAAGGAAAGTTTAAAAATTGACCAATATATTTAGACAATCCACTTCTAACCAACCCGGGTTTCAAAGAAGAAATCCCTAAGAAAATAAAAGAAATATTTGGATATCAATGCAAATGAAAGCACCTAGGTATCAGAATATAGAGTAGAGTTAAAGCAGTCGATAGAGGGAAATATAGTTATAAATCCTTATTTTCAAAAAGAAGAAAGAGGGCTGGGATTGTAGCTCAGTGGCAAAATGATTGCCTTCGCGTGGGGGAGGCCCTGGGTTCCATCCTTAGCGCCACATAAAAACAAATAAATGAAATAAAGGTTAAATTCTCTTTAAAAAAAAAAAAGAATAAGAAACTTTATAAACTAACTTTCCATGTGAAGAAAGCAAAATAAGAGCAAACTAAATCCTAATTAAGTGAAAGGAAGAAATAACAAATACTAAGGATAAAAAACCAAAAAATAAAATCATTGAAACCAAAAGTAGGTTCTTTGAAAGGATGAACATAATTGATAAGCCTTAAGCCATACTTACAAAGTAATAGAAAAGACACAAATAAGGAATGAAACAGTATTCTGCTGACTTTAGAGAAATAAAAAGAATTATAATAAATTTATAATAAAAGAATTATTATAAAATAATTATAATAAAATCATATAATGTATAATAATATAATTATAATTATTATATAATTATATAAAATAATTATAATAAAAGCACTTGTGTTCCAAGAAATCAGATACATTGTTTTTAGAGTAATGATTTCTGTTACACACAATGGAAATACCTCTATCTGGCACAATTATAAGTGCAGATTTATGTACATTTTTTAATTTTTATTTTTGTTAGTAAATTTTCTGTCAGGCTTGCAAATTACTGGTAGACTTATATGGTTTAAAACTGGGTAGTGGGATGGGCTGGGGTTGTGGCTCAGTGGTAGAGTGCTTGCCTTGCATGGGGAGGCACTGGGTTCAATCCTTAGCATCACATAAAAAAATAAATTAATTAAAGGTATTGTGTCCATCTACAACTAAAAAAATTAAAAATAAATAATTTTTAAAAATGGGTAGTGGGGATGAGGTTATAGCTCAGTGGGGAGCATGTGCTTAATGTGTTTGAGACCTTGGATTCAATCCCCAGCACCAAAACTCCAAAAAAACTCTGAATAGGAAAATGTTATTACTTTAATGTTGTTTTTATCCTTTTAATTTTTCATTTGCATTTTGCTACCTTTATAATTTTATATTAATAATGGAATTTATGTTCATTTTCTTTTCATTTTGCTTTTATATAAAAATATTTCATTGAAATTATGCTGGACAGAACAAAACCAGTATTTACATTTGCACACCAAAAACAAGTTTTAGAAGTACAGTTTTTTGAATAAGCATACTTGGAGAAAGTTGCGTCAACTTTTAGATAATGCTTTATCTAAAATAGGAGCTTTTAATCTAGAGCCCATGAATACAGAATCTAGGGGACTTTAAGAACCCAAATGAGAAATGAAAATGTATGTTTACCCTGTCTAAAATGGCAGCTTTTTTCAAGTTATGATTATAGGCAACAAAATATGCTTATACTAATCATAATTGTGATTTTTATGACCAATCCGTATTTTTATATAATGTTATTAATACCTCTAAATCATTTATATTCATCAGAACTTCAAATTTTCAGGTGCTTATTTTGCCTGCTGTTAGATTTATTTTGTTTCTTAATGTTTTTTCTTTGTTGTTTCGTTTGCTTTCAAACCTAGAGCCTGGTGCATGTCGAGCAAGTACTCTACCACCGAATTATTTCTCCAGCCCTCTAATGCATTATTTTTTTAAATCACATATTTCTGTGTCACAGATTTGCTGTTTTGATAGTTTCTCTATAATGGGTTCTTTCATAATTTTATTTATTTTTTTGTTTACCAAACAAGATTTATAAGCTTTTGCACACTTCCAAAGGGTTCATATCATAAATAAGGGCAAATCCTCTAATGTGGAAATACCTTGTTGAAATAGAGAATTCTTGCGTCTTAAACTGTTTTTTTCTTTTGACTAGGTGTAGGTAATAGTAATGAAGGTGGAAGAGGAAAGGCAGGTGCAAAACTTTTCCAAGATTTTCAGATGTTAAGTAGAATCTGGACTCATCCTTGGTGTTTGCAGCTGGACTACATTAGCAAAGAAAATAAGGTAAATCAATAATTAAAGTGGTTTAAAAGGAATCTTTTTGAAGTAGAATAACCCTAGAAAAAAGGTCAAGTTTTGACTTAGTGTATGCGCAGAGCAATTTTCTATTTTATTCAGCTTTAAAAATTTTCCATTTCATTTCTACATGCTTTGAATGCATTGTGATTAAGAAAGAATATTAGTTGTACTTTTGTTCATTTTTAAAACCTTTTATTTTGAAATAGCCTTATATACTTAGAGAAAAGATCCAAAAATAGTTCAGAGTCCCCCTATTCCTTTGACTCAGATTTTTCTGATATGAACATCTTGTATAACTATAGTGAAATGAATAAAAATTAAATATTAACTTTGGTCCAATACTATTAACAACAGACATTGTTTGGATTTCATCTGTTTCTACTTATGTTCTCATTATTTTCCATGATTCAGTCCAAGACCTCCCATTGCATAGTCTTATCAGGTCTCCTTTATCTCTTCCCATCTATGTCAGTTCCTCAGTTCTTCTTTATCTCATTTCAATGAACTTATCTTTATCTGAAACAAAACATCATAATTTCCAGTATACATTGAAATAAACTACTCAAACATTTGTCATTTGTTTTCTCTAGGGATATTTTGATGAAGATAGCATGGATGAATTTATAGCTTCAGATTCTGACGAAACTTCCATGAGTTTAAGCTCCGATGATTATACAAAGTAAATTGAGTACTTTTTGTACCCTGAATTGATAATTTAGAACCCTTATTTGCTCTTTGTCCTATAATAGTTGACTTTTTATCTTTGCTTTGCTTTCCTAACATTCTTCTTTCTCTTTTTAGGAAGAAGAAAACAAAGGGGAAGAAGGGGAAAAAGGATAGCAGCTCAAGTGGAAGTGGCAGTGACAATGATGTTGAAGTGATCAAAGTCTGGAATTCAAGATCTCGAGGAGGTGGTGAAGGAAATATGGACGAAACAGGAAACAACCCTTCAGTTTCTTTAAAGCTGGAAGATAGTGAGTCTAATGAATAATGGCACATTGATTTAGAAAATGTCAGTTCATTAGGGCTTTTTTTTTAGCCAATTATGATTGTCACTAGTTGATTTAAAGGAATTTCTTTCCACAGTTTATGAAAGTTTAGAATAGTCACATACATATAATTATAACAAACATCTGATGAATCTTTAATTACAGGGAAGCCACTGTGCTCTTTGGATTTGGAAGGAAAGGAAAAATTAACTAATTCATTTACATACACGTACCTACACTCTGTTATTCTGTGTTAAGTAACAGAGAAGCCTTGAAATGTAGTTGATATCTTTAGTTTTATAAATGAGTACTATATCTGGGATTCAGACCAACATATGTCTAATCTTAAAGTCACCATGGTATTTTCACTTAACCATATGGGAATAACTGGAAGTATTTCAGGCAATGAAGTATGATTATAATAATTTTATATAGTAAAACTAATTTTAATCATTTAGTCCTTTTCCTTTCTAATTCTTCATAATCTGTAATTATTGTTTAGTTTCAGTTTCCCTGTATTATGTACAGCATGTGTCACTTTTTTTTTATCTTTCCTGTCTTGTGTATGAAAGTGAAAGTCTTAGATTGAAATCTGCTATGCCTTAAGTTATCTTTACATGTGTATATGTTAAAGGATTGGCACTGAGCCTCCGTATTCTCCTATTGCAGTCTGATTGTGTATCTAGGATCTTTGAAGCTGGGACCAAATATCAAAATATTTGAAATATCAAACATCTGAAGAGAGTATAGTGTAATGGTTCTGAATATCTGGCATTTGGGAAGTTTGGAACAAAGCAGTTAATCATCTGTGAGGAGAAAAGAGATAGGGGAGTCATCTGAATGATCCTGTGATCAAACAGGTTTGACTTGTTCTCAGATCTGCAGCTGAACCAAGTTGGTGATTCTTTGATGAACATTTCTCTCTTCAGTACCTCTGTAGAACAGACAGGTGGCAGCCTAACCACAAATCCTGGATTCTCCTAGAAATTAGGGGATTTAACAGAATTAAACTACAAAATTCCCCTCCTTATTATTCTTTCCTGCTCTCCAATAAAGGCAGTTTACTGTCAGTGTTCATGTTCCAGTCATACTTAAAGAATATTTTTATAATAGTAAAGGAATAGTTTAATTTCAGGTAATGGAAAGCTCCTGTTCTATCTTCCCTTGCTCCGTCAATCTGCCTTTTCCATTTACAGTTCTCAAGTCCCTCATCTTATAAATAGTCTGTGTGTTCCTAGGGATGATTTTCTTAATATTATTTGTTGAAATTTTTCTTATAACTTATTTTTAAGAGGAAGAAATAACTAACCAGTGTACATTGTCTTATGCTGTAAATAGTTTATGTAAAAGTATGTTGATGATTTCTTCATCACTTGCAAGTTCAGTTGGGGTCTGAGCAACTGAATAACTGCCAGAAGCGAGTATCCTCTTCGATTTTTTTCTGGTGTGTTATATAAGCATTATTGCTTTCTACATATACCGTAATATAAAATTAGAAAGTAGAAGGGTACATGTTGTAAGCCTGAAATCAGATAGGGAATGCCATGGGTTTTAAAAGACAAATTTTAACCAGATTGCATAGGGTTTTTATTTTATTATAGCTGTGTGCACTCAAATTGACATTATTTATACATGGATACATTTTATATTTTTGTAGCTTATATGCATGTATAGTTCATTAGAAGCATCTCTAGTACTAATAGATGATGAAAATCTATTTTTATTATTTACATCTATATTAATTCCATGAATATATCACAGTATTAGAATTTATATAGCTTGTACTATATATCTTTAAGATAAATCACTTTCTTATAATAAATGTAAGAAAAGTTAAATAGGAAATATTAAGGGTTCATAGTGTTATATATAGAATTTGAAATAAATATCAAATAAGTACATGCCTTTAATTGAACTATAATAAGATTTTGCTACATATTTCATGTACACAGCAGTTACTGTTTAATTCTTTTGCAGTAGTTTTTTTTTTTATTTTTCTGAGGAGTAGCATCTTGAATAAGTCATTCAAGGATATTTCAACTCCCATTTTTGTGTTGTATGAAAAGCAAAGCTAAGAGTTAGATTTATTATGGAATATTTTTAGAGTAAACTTTATCACTGAACAGTAACATTTTAAAAGGTTTGTAATTTATTATGTGACTATTTTTTGGAGACAGAATCCTTGTGTTATGATGTGGAGCAATAATATTAGCACTAATATACCAGATTTATTCAGTCAACAAATATTTATTGAGTGCTTTCTATGTGTTGGGTACTGTTCTAGAAGTTTGAGTTATATCAGTGAACAAAACACATTCATGGCACTCGTCATTCATTTTAGTCCATTTTCTGTTGCTATAACAAAATATCTGAGACTGTAATTTATAAAGGAAAGAGATTTACTTTGGCTCACAGTTATGAAAACTGGAAAGTCCAAGATTGGGCAGCCATGCCTTTTGAGGGCCTATGCTTTGTCCACATGTGATGGACAGTAGAGGGTAAACTGTCAAACATGAAAAACACAAAACATTAGGAGCAGTCTTTCTTTACCACTCTGACAAGCGGGAACCCATTTCTATGAGAAAGGCATTAATCCCTCTTAACAACCCAGTCACTTCTTTTTTTTGAGGTACTGGGGATTGAACCCAGGACCTTGTGCTTGCCAGGCACCAACTGAGCTTATATCCCCAGCCCACAACCCAGTCACTTCTAAAAGTACCATTACCTCTCAGCATCATTACATTGGGAATCAAATTTTAACATGAGTTTCAGTGTGGAAAAACCATTTTCAAACTTGTAGTACCATTCTTTCTTTTTCCCTTTTGTCTTGAAAATGTTTTGGATTTTAAAAATATTTAAAGTGTATTTGTATCGTTTATTTCTTGATCCATTCTTTAACTTTTTCAAATTACCAACTAATAGCATAAGACAAGAAAATTTCCTTACACACACCCACTCCCACACCCCACCATGATTTAGTATCTAAGCAGTCCTATAGCACCATTCTACTACTAGTACTACTACTACTGATACACACACACATAATACTTTAATGATATACTACTTTATTTATTTTTGGTACTGGGGATTGAACCCAGAGGTTCTTTAACACTGATCCACATCCTCAGCTCTTTCTGTTTTTAATTTTGAGACAGAGTATCACTAAGTTGCTGAGGGCCTTGTCAAGTTGCTCAGACTTATGATCCTCTTGCCTCAGGCTTCTGAGTTGCTGGGATTACAGGCATGTGCCACCATACCCAGCTGAGCTACTTTCTTTTTAAAACTCAGTATTATACTATGCTACAAGTGTGATAAAGGACCTTTAAAGATATATTTAGAATATATTGAGTAGTTAAGGGTGAAGGTATAGTTTTCTATTTATTTTCTATTTCATTTATGCTTTATTTTCTAAGGATTTTTTTGGTTGTTATTGTTGTTACTGAGAATTTAACCCAGGGGCATTCTACCACGAAGGTACACCCCCAGTTGTTTTTTAAATTTTTTATTTTAAGACAAGGTTTGGCTAAGTTGCTGAAGGTGGCCTCAGACTTACAGTCCTCCTGGGTTGCTAGATGATAAATGTTTGCCGCCACGTCTGACTCTTAGTATCTTTTGATATCTAGGATGTATATAAAGGAGTGACTTTAATTTGTTCATCCATTCATTTATTGTTACATGTCATATAACAGTTATAACAGAAGTCACGACTAATCCATGTGGATGATGAAATAGGAAAATTCAACTTGAAGTATATATTCATAAGTTTTTATTTCATACAATACTTAGGATATTTATTAATTGAAGTACCCCTTACTTGTCTGTATCACTTTTTTATACTTGACTATAAAGTACTATCATATCCAATAGGATCAATATTTGAATGGCAAGGTTGTGGGCATAGTTTAGTTGTAGACAATGTGCTTAGAATGTGGAGGGCCTTGGTTTGATCCCCAGCACCACAAAAAATAATTAGAACGGAATCTGATATATTTGCGCAGAAATTGTCAGTGCTGTTCCAAACTTTGAGACTTCATATTTAGCTATACTACTTTTTTAGTTCTGATATTTTCAGCTTAAATTATTTTAGTACAAAATTCTCCAAAGGTTCTAGTTATTTGCCAGTGGGCCGATTGTAAAGGGGAGTTTAGTTAATATTTGTTTGGTAAACTATGTGTCAGAAGTCCCCACCACACCTAGGTTCATTGATTCAGTGGAAGGTCTCACAGGACTCAGCATATAGTCATATACAGGACTATGTGACTTTTTTTTTTATAATGAAAAGAAACAAAGTCAAAAGGTACATGGCATGAAGTCCAGATGAAACCAGGCACAGTCTTCTGAAAGTCCTTGACCAGTGGAATTCTAGACTCCACAAGGACAGCAAACATTTAGAATAAACCACATTGTTTTTGCAATCTAGACATGGCGAGCCACTGTTACCATAGAAAGGTGATGTGGGGTTTTTGTTGTTGTTGTTGTTGGGTTTTTTTGGTTTGTTTTTTGGCACTGTGGATTGAACCCAGGGTTGCTTTTACCACTGAAACACACCCCCAGCCCATTTTGAGACAGGGTCTCACCAAGTTGCTTGGGGCCTCCCTAAGTTGTTCAGGCTGTCTTTGAACTTAAGATATTCCTGCCTCAACCTCCAGTGCCTCTGGGATTACAGGCATGCAGTACTGTGCCTGGCTCATGGAAAGTTTTATATCAGTTTAGGGGATTGTGAACCATTTATGGTCCCAGATAACAGCCAAAGGCCAACAACACATAGTAAAAATATAAAGACTTGCGTAGAAATGGTCAAGATAGGATTTATGGGTTTAGTTACCTCTTAGGAGAGAGGGACAGAGAAAGTGATTGGGTAGGGTCACATACTAGATTTCAGTTGCATCAGTGTTAAAATATGATGAAGATGGGACATGAAAGCACAGCTGTTCATGATATTCTATGTACTTTTCTGAGTACTTAAAATATTTTATAATAGAAAGTATGTAAGTTAAAATATTCTGCATTACAAAGCAACTGGACATATAATCAGGTTAAACCTGTATATTCCTTACTTTTAATCAAACCATATTTATTTAATAGATTATTTTATGGTACTTTCTTCTTGTGTGCATTTATAATCAGAGTGTCGGGAGGGATCACAATAAAATGATTTAACATGATAGGGCAGTTCTCTGGTAAATCCTTGTTTGAGTTTTCCAGAATTCTGTTAGTGCAGTGAAATGTGTCCTGTCCTGAAGGTCTTTTCTCTCTTAATCTCTGAGTGTCTCTGTGTCTGTTAAATTCTCTCTCATGGTATGTTTTGAGAGTTTTACCCTCAGAGCCTAGGGGATTTCCATCTCTTGGAGTCTCTTTCTGAACTCCCTACCCCTACTTCCAGGATTTTCCTCTCATACTTGCACTGTCTCAGTGTCCATCTCTTGCTTGTTATAACTTGGTATTTCTCCCAGTCTCTCTCTTCCCTCCGTGTCATGTCTTTCTCTCAGTGTAGATTTCTTCCTCCTGGATTGGTGTATGTCTGTCTGTCTGACTGTCTCTGTGTGTGTGTGTGTTTGACCCTATTTGTCTTGTTTCTCCTAAATCTACATTAGTCTCTTTCTTAATCTCTCCTTGGTTGGTCTGTTTTTGTTTCTTTTGATCTCATTTATTTTCTTTCCTGATTTATCTACTTATTCTATTTATTTTATTTAGGTAAAGCTACTTCTTCTTCTAATCCAAGCAGCCCAGCTCCAGACTGGTACAAAGATTTTGTTACTGATGCTGATGCTGAGGTTTTAGAGCATTCTGGAAAAATGGTACTTCTCTTTGAAATTCTTCGAATGGCAGAGGAAATTGGGGATAAAGTGTAAGTTCTTTCCTGTATTTATTGTATAAATAAGCCTTTTGATAACATTACTAGTGCTTAAACAGTTTTATTTGAAAAAACCTGTTACGTTTTTTTTCTTGTCTAAATATGTATTCTCTTTGGTTATCGTAGTACTAGACCAATACAAACATCTATTTTTCTTTTAAGAAACTAATTTTGACCACATACTCAGATTATTTTTTCAGTGCTGTTTTTCACTTGTTGTACCTTGAACTTATTTTCTTGGCTCAAGCTTTTAGTAGATATTTATATTCTACCATCTACAAAATCATTTTCAGTGTGGCATCTACTCTGTGACATTACTGAGATTTCTCCCCCAAGTCACTAATGACCTTCTCATCCTCAAACCTAATGGACATCTCTCAGACTTTTTAAAAAATTTTACCTGTTTGATTATTCTCTCTTGTTTTTCCTTTTTAATAATTTAACATAAGCCCAAAATAAAATAATCCTTTATATTAAAAAATTCAAACTTATTCCTTCAGCCCTCCTGGAAAGAGACAAAACTCTTATTTTATATTTCCATAGCACCTTTGAATATACTCAACTCTTAACACATTCTAATGTACCCATTTGTTTGTCTACTAGTAAGCTGTTTGAAGACACAGACTATTGTTTTCCTTTTTTTCTTTTTTCTCAGTACTGGGGTTTAAACCCAGGTCCTCACATGGGCAAGGCAAGCACTCTACAACTGAGCTATATCCCCAGCCCATGTTTTATTATTTACTCTAATAAGTGTTCAATATAAGTTTTTTGTGGTTCATTTGATTAATTGGGTGTGTATTGCCACTTTAGTTATACAGAAAGTAATGGTTTAGGTAGGGGATGATGTTGGCATAGGTTGTATGGACATAAAGGGTATGATCTGGAGTAGAAACAGTAGGACTTGATAGATGAAATACAGGGTAGCAAGGAGAGAATTGCCAGGGAGTGGCTCCGAAGCTTCAGTTTTATTGGAAGAAATAGAGAGAGTCCTACTCTGACTATTAAGTTTGATGGGCCTGTTAGGTGTACATGAGAGATGTCAAGTAGTAAGTAGATATTTGAGTCCAGAGTTTCTGAAAAGTCAGAAGAGATTACTACTATAAACTTCCTTTTTCCTCCTTCTGTGATTTAAAATTGTTTTAAGAGTATAGAAGGATTTTAATGGTCTTTTCCTAATAGGAATTTCTTCTTCCACATTCACTGTAGATGTCCATCTACCCTCTGCTATGGTAGTGTAGACTGTCATCACAGAAGGCTACCCATAATTTAATATTTGAACTTATTAGAATGTTTAACCTTGTCTTTAGCTTAAACTCTACCTCTATAGCTGTTTACCTTCTAGTCTAAATTAGAACATATCTCTAACCTGTTTTGTACTTTTACAATGATCATTTTTATTTATAATATCTGTATATCCAAGCTGATTAATATATTGGTGTTCACACCATAAGATTGTTCTAGAATCGTTATTAGTGTTATTATTTGTCCAATTTTTTGTGTTGGAAATTTTCAGGCCAACCTAAAATCAGAAATTTTTTATAGTGAATACCCATATACCCATATTAACTATCTTTCCCTCTCTATCAATCCATCTTATTTTTTCTGATGCATTTCAAAGTAGTTTGTAGATGACTTTACTGCTATTTTAGTTGACCCATGTTCCAAAAATGGTGTGTTCATTTCTTTTGTCACTTTTAGCCCTTCTTATTTCCTTGATGTATTCTTTGTATGCTATAACTTCAGTCATGACCACATGGTCATAAATATCCTTCAGTTTGTTAAATGTACCCATGTCATAATATGATTTCAAAGATGAAAATACTTCAGCTGAGATCTTATTAACACACTTATAGTCTGGATGCTGTGCTTCTATTTTTGCAATCCAACATAGAGGTGTTTATTCAATATGTAAATAACACTATTAGTTTATATTGAACTTGGTCTACTAAGTCACTCATTTTTTCTTTTATAATAACTGCTATCAAATCAGATTTCCCTCATCTCTGTTTGTGCATTTGATCTTTTGAACCCATATGAAAGTGAAAATTTGATATTTCACAGGACCAGTAGATTAAAAAAAATCTTTACATATTTTAGCCAATGGTAAATGTTTAACCGCCCATGTGATGATAATAATAATAATAATAATAATAATAATGAAAACTGCAACCAATCAAGAAATAAACATCCTGATTTGTAACATTTGCTAATTGCTATGATATAAACACTGCTACCATATTCAATTTCAAGGTACCAACATTACATTCGAGGTGGGAAGAGATGCTAACAATTCACTTCCCTGTACTTGTTTCAGGCTAGTTACAGACACATCTAGTATACTACGAGTTTCAATACCACCCTTCTGATTTATGCTTTTTATTTTTTAGTGTGTGTGTGGCTGGGGATTGAACCGAGGGTCTTGTGCATGGATGGCAAGCACTGTACCATCTGAACTGTATCCCCAGCCCCTATGCTTTTAATTTTAAATACTATATTTTGATTGGATGTTTATTCTGAACTTTTTGTGATATGTGAATTCATAAGTATTGCTTTTATATTTTCCTGTGAATCAGTGATAAAATAGATAAGGTCAAAATGGTTTATAAAGATATGAACATTTTTATCAATCCAGGACCATCAGTTTTTCATGTTATCTAAATCTAGAAAAGGTGAACAGAGATAACCATTAGTATATTGCTATTTAGTCCCAACAGTTCTTTAGAATTTTTATAATGATAATTGTCTGAGTTCAGTGGTTCCCAGACCAGCCTTAATTGCTAACTGACTCAGGTTAGACTCTTTTCCAGCATAAAGTTCAAATTCCAGATTAATTATTATGTAATTAGATTTCTAGAAGTTTGTTTTCCCACTTTTAGGTACTATCAAGACCCAGAATAGCAAAAGCAATACAGAGTAAATGAGCAATGCTTTAGGCCTCCCAGTACCCAATTTCAAATTATACTACAGAACCTATTAACAAATAAAGCATTGTACTGGTATAAAAATTGACACATAGGGCGTGGGATATAGCTCAGCTGGTAGAGTGCCTGCCTAGTATGCACAAGACCAGGGGTTTGATTACCCAGCACCACCAAAAACAAACAAACAAAACTGACACATAGACCAGTGGAATAGAATAGAAGGCACAGAGCCAAAACCATACAAGTATAATCATATGCTTCTTGACAAACCTGCCAAAAACATATATTGGAGAAAAATCTTTTTAAGAAATGGTGCTGGAAAAATTGGATGTCCATAAGTAGAAGAATGAAACTAGATCTCTCTCTCACCTTCTGCAAAAAATCAACTCAAAATGGGTCAAAGACCTAACTATAAGACCCCAAACTTTGCAACTGCTAAAAGAAAAAAATATATGAAACACTTCAATATGTAGATGCAGGCAGAAACTTCCTGTATAGGGCCCCTCTAGCTTAGGAAATAATAGCAAGAACCAATAAATGGGATGGCATCAAATTTAAATGCTTCTTCATAGGAAAGGAAACAATTAAGAGTGAAGAGACAACCTACAGAATGGGAGTAAATCCCTGCCAACTAATCTTCCAACAGAGGATTAATATCCAGAATAAGCAACTTTAAAAGTCAACGCTAAAAAAAACCCAACCTATTCAATAAGTGGGTTAAAGAAATGAACAGACACTTATAAAGAAGTATAGGTGACCAACATGATATGAAAAAATGTTCAATATCTTTAGCCATCAGGGAAATGCAAATCAAAACTATACTATGATTCCAGTTAGAGTGGCAGTCATCAAGAATGCAAATAATAGGTGCTGACTAGGATGCAGGGTAGGGTGTGGGGAATGATGCCCTTATATATTGTAAGTGGGAATGCAAATTATTAGAGCCACTATGGAAATCAATATGGAGGTTACTCCAAAAGCTAAAAATACAACTACCATATGATCCAGTTATACCAATCCTTCATATTTATCCAAAAGAATTTAAGTCAACTTACTTGAGAGATATATTCATGCCCATGTTTACTGCAACAAAATTCACAATAGCTAAGTTTTGAATCAGCCTAGGTGTGAGCCAACAGATAAATAGATAAAGAAAATGTGTAATTTCACTTAGCCATAGGAGGAACAAAATTATGTTATTTGCAGGAAAATACATGAAACTAGAGATCATAAGGTTGAGTAAAATAAGTCAGAGAGAAAAGTGTCATGTTTTCTCTCATATGTAGTAGAAATTAAAGGTACAAAACAGGAAAAAAGAGATGCTATAAAACTAGAGGGAGCACCATTAGGGTAGAGGAAGGGGATCATGGAGGGATAGGAGAGGAGGGTGGGGAAGTTTTGGGGAGTGAAATTGATCAAATGATGCTTTTACATATGTATGAGTTTGCCATAATGGAATGTATCATTTCATATAATTAATATGCACGAACAAAAAATAATTTGCAGCTCACAATGAATTGTTTCAGTGAAGTTTTTGATTCTGGAATAGATAACCAGACTACTAAGGGGTCAAGACGTAGGATTTGGTTACTTAAGCTGAGCACTAGGACTCAATTCATTTCTTTAACAGTGTTCTAGAAGTTGTCAGCTGGGAGATAGTAGTCTCTGATAGTGCAAAGATTAGGAAGCCATATAACAGAAAATTCATATGTTAAGTTCTGTAGCTATTTCAGAGCTTCACTTGTTGTTTTTAGATCTACTAAATCTGAATACTTCTAGCAGTGACTATTAAGTGATGTTTTGGAGTCATAAGCACCTTACTGTCAGAATCCAGCTAAAACTTAAAGAAACACACTCACCACAGATACATAGTTTCTTATATACCACCCTACTTTGTTCATATATATAAGGGAGAGGAGTTCCTCCTACATTCTTTCAAGATTTTTTTTTTCATATATTACCCATTTACTCAACATTGTATTAGATCAGAACAGTGATTTTCAGACTACTTCTAAGTAAGTTGGCAACCTAGAGCAGAGAAGAAGTTAGTTACCAGTGCCGTTTTTCTTCCTGTCCCTACAATACCTAAAGTAGCATGCTGTTATTATGTATTTTATTTTAATTTCATATTAAACTTTAGGTTAACAAATGTATTTCATGACTAAAAAGGAGATTAAAATCACTGGAATAGAGAATTAAGAATTTGCGGACATTTGAAATGGAATGATACATATAGTAGGATGCTGAGAATTTTGAAATACTGGAATGCTTATAGTAGGGAGATTTTAAAATTTTTACCTCCTTTTAACACTATGTCTTTTGTAGAGCAACAGATTTTAATTTGAATGAAGTCCAGTTTATCACCTTTAGTTTTTACAGTCATATATTAACTGTCATATTATCTAACTCTAAGTTACAGACGATTTTCTTCCATGTGTTCTTCTAAATGTTCTATAGTTTTTATATTTTACATTTAGATTTATGTTACATTTTTACTTACTTTCTGTATAAGACATAAAATTTGGACCAGAGTTCATTATTTTGCATATGAATGTCCAGTTTCGCCTTGACCATTATTGAAAAGACTGACTCTCCATTTTTCGTTGAATTGCCTTTTCCCTGTTGCGAAAACCAATTATCCTTATTATATGACTCTGTCTGGATTCTTTTCTCTTCCATTGATCTGTTCTTGTTCTTTCACCAGTAGTAAGCTTGTCTTGATAATGGTATCTTTTTCAGTATTGAAATCATATAGATTTGGGCCTCCACCTTTTTGTTTCTCAAAATTATTTTGGTTATTCAATGCTTGACATTCCCATATGAATTTTACTCTCATTTTGTTAATTTCTACACAGAATTCCTGTTGGGATTTTGATTGCAGTTGTGTTAACTTTATAGATTGGGAAAAAGTGAAGTTAACTTCATAGATTGGGTAGAATATAAGAGGAACTCCTCTCCCTTATATATACAGACAAAGTAGGTTGGTATATAAGAAACTGTGTATCTGTAGTGTGTTTCTTTAAGTTTTAGCTGGATTCTGATAAGAAGGTGCTTATGACTCCAAAACATCCCTTAATAGTCACTGCTAGAAGTATTCAGATTTAGTAGATCTAAAACTACGTGAATCTTCTTTTTTTCTAAAGTGAATGTTCTAGTATTTGAACACTAATCTTTTTTTTTTCTCCAGTCTTGTTTTTAGCCAGTCACTGATATCTCTGGACTTGATTGAAGATTTTCTTGAATTGGCTAGTAGAGAGAAAACAGAAGATAAAGACAAACCTCTTATTTATAAAGGTGAGTTATAAACATCTCTATAACATAATTTTAAAATACTCATTTAAACATATTGTAAAGACATTTTAACAATAAAGGAAACAAAAATTCCTGGAATCTCATAACCCTAATGCATCAGGTGTTTTCTGTTCTTTCTCTTGGTTCTTATCATATACCGCTGGTATTTTTTAAACAAAATATTCTTGTATATATTTGCTATTAAAAACATCACATTATACAATATAAATATATAATGAAGTGGTAATCATAGCAAAGTATATTAACAGACCTGTCATCTCACAGTTACTTTTTGTGACAAGAGCAGTTAAAATTGAGTTATTTAGCAAAAGTTCCTAATACAGTAATCTTCATCGTTGCAATTAAAGTATAAATTTCAATTTTTAAATACCTTTATTAATACATAATTCTCACCTGTAAAATTTGCCCATTTAATGTATAGAAGTGGGAGCTGGGTGGTGGTGCATTCCTGTAATTCAGTGACTTGGGAGTCCAAGGCAGTTGGATTGCAAGTTCAAGGCCAGCCTTGGTAACTTAGTGCGACCCCATATCAAAACTTAAAAAATAAAACAAAAAGACTGGGAATGTGACTCAGTGGTTAAGTGTTCCCTGGGTTCAACTCCTGGTACCAAATAAATTAAATAAATTATGGAAGGCAATGGTTGTAGTATATTCACAGATATTCAACCGTAGTCAATGTTGGAATGTTTCAATCACTAGCAAATAAGTCCTGTACCCTATAGCTATTACATCTCTACTCTACCCTTAACTTCCTCACAACCAAGCAACTGCTGATTGACTTTATGTCTCTATAAATTGCCCTACTTAGGACCACTCATATTAATGAGAGCATATAATATGTTGTCTTTTGTGACTGATGACTTTCACTTTGCATACTGTTTTCAAGGTTAATGCATTTGTAGCATGTATTATTTAATTCCATTTTATGGCCTAGTAATATTCTATTGTTTGAATAATGCCACATTTTGAGTATCTGTTTATTCATTGAGATATTTGAACCGGTTTTACCTTTTGGCTATTAAGAACATTGATGCTATGAACTTTCATATATAATTTTGTTTGCTTTTAATTCTTCTGAACATATACTTAGGGGTGTAATAGTGGGTCAAAGGGTAATTCTTTGTTAAAATTATTGAGGAATCACCAAACTGTTCTGTACACTGGCTGTATAATTTTACATTCAAAAAGCAAAATGCAAGCATCTCAATTTCTCTACATCCTTGTCAAAACTTGCTATTTATTTATTCATTTATTTATTTACTTATTTATTTCCTTCCTTCCTACCTGACCTCCTTCCTTCCTTGCAGTTGAACCCAGGTGTACCACTGAGCTATACCCCAACCCTTTTCATCTTTTAAGACAGGGTCTCACTAAATTTCTCAGGTGGGCTGCAAAATTGAGACTGTCTTGTCTTAGTCTCCGATGACACTTGTTCTTTTGTTTTTAATTTTTAAAATTTTAGCCAGCCTAGTGGTTATAAAGTGGCATCTCTTTGTGGTTTTGATTTTCATTAATCTAATGGCTAATAATGCTGAATATCTTTTCATGTACTTGTTAGCTGTTTATCTACTTTTGAAAAATATCTATTCAGGTCCTTTGCTCACTTTCATTTTTTTCTTTGCTCATTTAAAAATTGGATTTTTTGTCTTTTGTTGTTCTGATGAGTCTTTCAAAATTATATTCTATATACTATCCCCTTATACAGATGTGTTATTTGGAAATATTTTCTCTTTTACTGTGAATTGTCTTTTCACTTTGATTTTGTCCTTTGATATACAAAAGTGATTTCATTTTGATGAAGTCCAGTTTATCTATTGCTTTGTTGCTTGTGCTTATAATGTCATTTCTAAGAAACCATTGCCGAATTTAGAGTCATGAAGATTTACCCATTTGTTTCCTTTGTAGTTTTATGCCCTTACATTAGTATTTGATTCGTTTTAGTTATTTTTTGTATATGTTGTGATATAAGGTTTCATCTTCTGATCTTTACTGTGGATATCTAGTGGTCATAGTACAATTTTTTGAGAAGAATATTCTTTCCTCTTTGAATGCTTTTGGTATCTTTTTGAAAACAAGTATATCTTAGAGATATAGGTTTGTTTTCTGACCCTCAGTTTTGTTCCATTGATCTTTATTTCAGTCTTCATGCCAATATTATACTGTCTTGATTACCAATGCTTTGAAAGTAAGTTTTTAAATTGGGGAAGTCATGGGGATATAGTTCAACAGTGAAATGCTTGCGTAGCACGTGAGGTTTTAAGTTTGATTCCCCAACACTGCAAAAAATTAAGTGTGACTCCTCCTACTTAGTTCTTCAAAATTATTTTGTCTCCTCATGAATTTCCATAAAGAAGTCTCCTCATATTCTAATAGGGATTGTGCTCAATATATATTTATTAGGAAATATTCTTATCTTAATGAGTCTTGTGACCCATGAACATGAAGTGTTTTGTTGTTTGTTTGGGTCTTTAACTAGTTTAACCAATATTTTGTAGTCTTCAGAGTATACGTTTTATACTTCTTTTATTAAATTTATTCTTATGTTTCATTCTTTTTGTTGCTGGTGGCAATGAAATTTTGTTCCCAATTTTGTTCACAGGAAATGTATAAATTGATTTTTGTATATTGATATTGGCTGCTGCAACCTGGCTGAATTTATTTTCTTGTTCAATCATTTATATTAGATTGTTTTGGATTCTCTTTTTACAAATCATGACATCTACAAGTAGAAATAATTTTTTTCTAATATGGATGCCTTTTAATTATGTTTGTTTCTCATTCGCTCTGATTAGGAAACTCTATTATTGTTGAATAGAAGTGGTGAGAGCCAACATCCTTGTCTTGTTCTTAATGTTGTGAATAGAAAATCCAGTGTGTCATTTCCTATGATGTTAGATGTAGATTTTCATAGGTAGTGTTTATCAAGTAGATGAATTTCCCCTCTAATTTCAGTTTGTTGAGTGTTTTTAGCATGAGAGAATGTTGGATATTCTCAAGATTTCTCTGTATCTCTTGAGAATAAATTATTTTTCTTTATTCTGTTGATTAGTATATTATTTTGACTTTCAGATGTTAAAAACAACTTGGGAAACCTGGGATAAATTTCACTTGATCATGCTGTATAATGCTGTGTATGTGTTGTTAGATTCAGATTGCAACTATTTTATTGAGGATGTGTGCATCTTTATTAAAATATATCACGCTTGTAGTTCATTTTCTCTTGATGTCTTTTATCTAAGTTTTGGTGTCAGGGTAAAACTGGCTCACTGAATGAGTTGGGACATATTCTTTCCTATTTTTTCTTTTTGAGGATATTTTGTAAAGAATTGTATTCAGTTCTATAAGTATTTGCTAGAATTCAGCCATGAAACCATCTTAACCTGGTCTTTCCATATGGGTAGTGGTTTTATTTATTTAGTAAAATATATAAAACATGAAACTTATGAATTTGACAGACTAAAAACACAACCTTCTAAATGGGAGAGACATGTGCAAATCATATATATCTAATCAGGAGTTCATATCAAGTAAATAGCCAGGATGAAAAAAATGACTGAAGAGTACATACTAGCACATACTGGCTACTTCTAGAGATTTTAATAAATCAACAGTTGTACACCTATATGTTCAGATAGGAAAGCCAGGTAAGGCACTGGAGCTGGACATGGTAGTGTACATCTGCAATTCCAGCAACTCAGGAGGCTGAGACAGGAGGATCACATATTCCAGACCAGCCTACACAACTTAGTGAGACCTCATCTGAAAATTAAAAGAGTAAAAATATCTGGGTATGAAGCTCAGTGGTACTAGCTACTAGGTACTAGTGGGTATCAATCCCCAGTACCCTCCTCTGATCCCCCAAAAACTGTTGCACTGGAGTCCAACTCAGACATTCAGTGACCATATGAAATCCAGAAAGTGTCTTTTTTATAATAATAGGAGAGAGGAAGAAAAGAGAAATAGACTGTGTTTGTTCCCTGTGTGTGTGTGTGCGCATGTGCGCTCAGTGGGGGAAGAGACTCTCCCGTCTCAGAATGCTGAAAGAAGGAATCAAAGATTTCAAGAAATGTAAACTCAGTGACTAGATCTACATCCTGAGTTAAAAGGAGATTTAGTGTAGAAGAGAATACCTATACTTCTTGGAATTCTTTTTTTCTTTTTCATCTTTTACTTTTTGTTTCCCTAATTTCAAGGGCTGCTTTTTCATTTCTTTCCATTTGTTCTTCTGGCGCCCAGTCCAAAAATCCACCTGCACGCTACCTGTGTGGAGCTGTAGACTGCAGTAGGCCTATGACAAGTCCTTGGAAATTAGTGGTCTACAACTACGCAGGTGTGTGCAAACCTGATGCAGTCCAGCACCATTTCATCTATTCCAGTAGAGAGATTTCAACTGTTGGGGTTAATCATGGAATTTTCAGGGCCATCTTGGCTGCATTGAACAAGGGCAGGGCAAAAATGCATACTGTTAGGATGGGGGACAACAGTATGCACACACCTGTGGAAGTCTGCAGAATAGCATCAGGATTCATCCAGGAACTTTCAGAGTTTCCTGATGACATCAAAGGGTGGGTGAGGTATGTACTATTACATACTATAGACACTTGTGGCAATTTCCTCAGACCCTCCTAAGAGGTTTTATGTGCCTATTAGTGCCACAGAAACTCCAGAACTTCCTAGGTGTACACCAGAGGCGGGCATATTGAGGTCAGTGTGGAGAGGTGAAAGAATCTCGAGTTCTGGCAGCTTTTGAAGCAGAAATTCTGAGCTTGATAGGTGAAGAACTAAATATACAGCTCCCAACATAGCACGAAGACACTCAGAGGTCTTGTATTTGAGACTTGTGCATTTTCTATGTCTCCCAATATCTGGGCTTCCAAAGTTGGAAGACCCGGTAAGAAATCTTTCCATCTCAAACACCTCTATAATTAATAATTTTATATTCTTTAGTGTTAGCATTTTAAATATCACTGGTATTTTATTTTGTGTTAATTTGATAGATTCCTGCCACTGTTTGACTTTGCATACCTTAATACAATTTTTCAAATGTTCTAATGTGTTAGTTGGAGTCATTCATTCTATTCTCTCTTTTTGACATACTTTCTCCCATTCTTTTTTTGTTACATATTGTCCTTTTTCTGTTGTCACTTTTCTTATCTCTCTGTTCCTTCTCCCTGCTTTTTTTAAAATATTGGGTCGGTTGAATTTATTCAATCCGTTTTCCCCCCCTCTTTTCTGTAGTCTCACTGTCTCATCAATTTTTCTTCTTACATCTTTCTTCCTTCCTGCTCTCGCTGTTGTGGTTGGGTTTTATGTATGTTTGTTTGTTTTGGGGTACTAGGAATTGAATCCAGGGGTGCTTTACCACTGAGCTACATCCCCACCTATTTTATTTTTTATTTTGAGACAGGGTCTTAGGAAGTTATAGAGACTGGCTTCATACTTGGAATCCTTCTGCCACAGGCTCTTAATCAACTAGGATTATAGGCTGTTGTGTATTTGGTTTTGGGGTTTTTTTGAGGGGCGGGGCATTACCAGGAATTGAACCCGGTGATCCTTAACCACTGAGCAACATCCTCAACCTTTTTATTTTTAATTTTGTTATAAGGTTTTGCTAAGTTATATAGGGCCTCACTAAGTTGTTGAGGCTGACCTCAAGCTTGTGGTCCTCTTGCTTCAGCCACCCAAGTCACTGGAATTACAGGTGTGTGTCACCATGCCTGGTTTTTCTTTTAATATTAACTGTATTTAGTCTTCTTTTTCCACTTGCTTTTTTCTGTACTCTCCCTCTTTCTTGTCTCCTTTCTTTTTCTTGTGTCTCTCTTCTCCTTATTTTTAATTTTTTCTTTTCTTCTATTTTATCAGACACCTTATATAATTTTAATATCAGTTATACTTTCTTTAACACTTTTTTCAGTCTATTATAGGGTATCACTTTCTGTTTTCCTCTTTCCACTTCTGGACTAGTGGATTTGTAGTAACCTTTTTTGGGGAGAAGGGGACTGGAAATTGAACCCAAGGACAGTTTTTGTTTTATTTTCAGATAGGGTCTTGCTAAGTTGTTGATACTGACTTCAAATTTGAGATCCTCCTTCTTCAGGCTCCTGAGTTGCTGTCTCGTACAGAACATTTGTATTAAGTTTATATGCCTTAAAGTATATATGGTTTGCTCATAAGTGGTCACAGTTACTGATGATTTTCATATCTCAGTGTGGTGCTAGAGACTGTTCACAGTTTACAGTGAACACGTTGAGTGGGTGTTTTGACACTGAGTTATATCCCCAACCAGAACACACTGTAAAGAGAAAGAAATTCACTAGAAAGACCCTCATATAATGGTGAAACAGAGATCAGTTCCACAAAATTTGTAGATTTCAATGTAGCAACATAAGAAATCAAGGTAATAAGATGCCTCCAAATGTTCTTTATCCTCTAATAACTGAACCTGTAGATATTAAAGAAGAGGAAATGTTGGACAAATAATTTAAAAAGGTGATTATTAAGATGATCAATGAATGAAAAGAAGATCCAAGTAATGAACTAAGGGAGAAAATACAGGGTATGAAGGAACATTTCAATAAAGAGAGATTCTGAAAAAAAATCAAACAAGTCCTGGAAATGTAAACTCATTCAAATAAAAAAAAACACAGTTGAAAGTCTTTCCAACAGATTAGATCAGTCAGAAGACAAAATCTCAGGACTTGAAGATAAAGTGTATGAATTGAATATCCAGACAACAAGAAAAAAATTAAGAAACTATTATCAGTATATATAAGAACTCTGGGTAATTTCACTGTTAGACCTTCAAATAGAAAAGACCAGAAAATAAACTATGTATGGTACATTATAGTTGAAATGTAAGAATTCCAGGGAAAAAAAGAACTTAAAAAATTGGAAGAAAGAGATACCAAGTCATTTACACACATAATCCTGACAGAATAACAGTAGATTTTTCTAACAGAAATCCTAAAGGCCAGGGGACATCGAATGGCATATTTCAAGCCCTGAAAGAAAACAACTGCTAATCTTGATTGCTATAATCTGTAAAGCTGTGTCCTTCAGAATCAAAGCAGAAATTTAAACATTCCAAAATAAGTACGAACTAAAGGAGTTCACAACCACTAAACCAGCATTGTAAAAGATAAAACAATACTACACACAGGAGAAGAAGAAAACAGGCAACAGAGTTTGGGAAAGAATCATCTCATTAGATTATTAGGTAAGCAAATAAGAATTAGAATTAGATCAAATATTACAAATAGAGCAAAATGTCAGGATAAAATACATATCTCTATAATAACAATATAAATGGTATCAATTCTCCAATTAAAAGACACAGAGTGACAGATTGGATTAATAAACAAGACCCAACTATATGTTCCCTCCAGGAAATATAGCTCATTGGCAAAGACATCCACAGACTGAAAGTGACAGGATAGAAAATGATATTCCATGCAAATGGAATTCAGTAGTAAGCAAGAGTAGCTACTCTCATATCAAACAAAGCAGGTTTCAATCCAAAATTAGTAAGAATGGACAAAGAAGGTCACTACATAGGGGAACAATTCAACATGAAGATATAACAGTTATAAATATTTATGCCCCAAACATCAGGTAACTTAATTTCATAAGGAAAACACTACCCACTACCCAACATTATGGCCCAGATTGGCTAAAATATAATAATAGTGTTTTCAATACACCTCTTTCACTGATAGGTCTTCCCAACATAAAATCACAGATACTCCATAGTTAAAACCTACTATGGACCAAATGGACTTGATGGTCATCTATAGAATGTTTAATCCAACTGTAGCTGAAAACACTTTTTTTTTTTTACCATTGGTCATGGAACTTTCTCCAAAATACATTATATTTTAACCCACAAAGCAAGTTTAAGCAGATACAGTAAAGTTGAAATAATTCCTCACATCAACTTGGATCAGAATAGAATAAAAGTAGAAATCAACAGCAAGAAAAACTATAGAAACTCTAAAACACATGGAGATTGAATAATAAACTTGAATGCAAGTTGGTCATTGAAGAAATCAGGAGAGAAATTTAAAAATTCTTGCAATCAAACAGGGATAGAAATACAATGTACGAGAACCTGTAGGATGCAGTGAATGCAATTCTAAAGAGAATGCTTATCTCTATGAATGCCTATATAAAAATAACAGAGAGTTCAATGCAATTCAAGTTTTTGAAAAAGCAAGGACAGACAAATCCAAAAACCAGAAGTAAGAAATTATAAAGAACAGAACTAAAATTCAGTGAAATAGAGAATGAAAAATAATACAAGGGCTCAGTAAAACAAAGAGTTGACTCTTTGAAAAGATTGATAATCTGTTAGCCAAACTAACCAAATGAAAGAGAACATCTGAATTATTAAAGATGAAAAGGGAGATACCATTTAAATTGAGAACATCATTAGAGACCGTTTTGAAAATCTGTATTCAATAAATTGGAAAATCTTTAAGAAATGAATAAAATTTTGTTTTTGGTACTGGGGATTGAACTCTGGGGCACTGAATTGCTTAATACCTTACTTTTTTTGAGGCTGGCTTTGAACTCGCTGTCCTCCACAAAAATGACATACCAAATTGAACTAATAGGATATAATAAAAACCATAGGGACTGATAAAAAGCATTGAAATTGAAACAGTAATAAAAAGCTTTTTGGGACTGGGGATATAGCTGAGTTGGTAGAGTGGGTGCCTTGCACGCACAAGGCCCTGGGTTCAATCCCCAGCACCAAAAAAAAAAAAATTTTTTTTTCAACAAATAGAGCCCAGGACCAGATGGAGATGCTGCTAAATATTACCAGATTTTTAAAAAAATAAATGAACATTTTTTTACTATTTAAGAAAGAACAACTCTCAAGAAACAAATAGTACTCTGAACATGGGTTACTAAAGAGGGTTTAACAGGTTATAGAGAAACCTCAAGTTTTAAGTGCTGTATCCCTGGGGAAGTAATTTCAAAGTGCAGTTATCTCCATAAATGAGTGGTAAGAGGAACCCAGCTTGAGTTACTTGGAACTGTAACCTTCAATTGAGAAATGCAAGCAACCCTTAGCAACCTTTCTGGACAGTGAAGCAGTCATTGCAGATTTGCCATGATCTCACTTCACTTCCTCCAGTCTTCTGCCAGGGTTCTGATCACAAGGCGAATGGCAAAGGCACCCATTTCTGTATTTCACATGTGGGCAGAATTGGAGTGTGAAGGGGCCAATGAATTGAACTATCTTTGAAAGTGGCTCTCCATCCTTTCAACACATAGGTGTGAGTTGGGAAAGAGGAAAATGACCATGAAATAAAAAAAAATAACTTTAGTAAATGAGTAGAATGTGATCTAGCTATGAGGTCAATCTTTATAACTGCAGTGCATAACAATAATACTATTTTACAGTCATTAAGTGTTTGTAAAATGTTCTTATTTTTGCTTTAAGATTCTTTTTTGTTTCTTTTTAGTTATATATAATATTAGGATTACTTTTGATGTAATTAGAAAAGCATGGACAATAATTTGCTCTAATTCAGTCCCCAATATTTCCCTTTTCTCTCCCCTCATCCCTCCTCCTATTCCCTTCTCCGTACTCTAATGATCTTCCTACTATTTACTTTTGGGTTTTTTTTTAAATTAGTGTCTTTAATATTGGATATGATGGTGAGATTCACTTTTGTATATTTTGTATATTCACTTTTGTATATATGTACATAGGAATATTGTGCCAGATTCATTCCTTACCACATTTTTCTTTTTTTAGTGCTGGGGATCGAACCCAGGACCCTGTGCTTGCAAGGCAAGCACTTTACCAACTGAGCTATCTCCACAGCCCCTGCTTACCACATTTAAAAGAAGAATTAACACCAGTGCTTCTCAAATTATTCCATGAAATAGGGAGGGAACAATTCCAAACTTAAGAAGTCACTATTGTTCTGATACCATATTCAAATAGGGTCAGATCAAGAAAAGAAAATTACAGGCCAATATCCTTGATAAACATACATGCAAAAGTCCTTAACAAAATATTTGCAAATCAAATTCAGGAACACCTTAATGAGCATGCATCATAAATAAGTTAGTTTCATTTCATGGATACAAGTGGTTCAACATTGGCAAAGCAATAAATATAATACACCACATAAATGAATCAAGGACAAAAACCACATTGTCACCTCAATAGAAGCAGAAAAAAACCTTTGAAAAAATTCAGTACCCCTTCATAACATAAATCTTGACAAACTAGGAACATATGTGAACATCATAAAATCTATATGTCACAAACCCAAAGATAACATTATACCACATGCAGAAAAAATGAAAGCATTTCCTTTAAAATCAGGAATAAGGCAAGGATGTCTTTTCTCAGCACTCCTAACATAGTACTTAAAATTTTAGTGGGAGCATTTAGGCAAGAGAAAGAAAAGCAAGACACATATGAAAGGAAAAAGTCAAATTGTCCTATTTGAAGGTGATCTGATCCTATGCTTAGAAGACCATAAAGGATCCTAGAGAAGAATTTTATATCTGATAAACCAATCCAGCAAAGTAGAGGACACTAAAAATCAAATACTAGAAGATGGAAGGACCTCCCATGTTCATGGATAGGTAGAAGTAATAACATTAAAATGTCCATATTACCAAAGTAATCTCAATATTCAGTGCTGTTCATATCAGAATACCAATAACATTTTCTAAAGAACTAGGAAAAAACAGTTCTAAAATTTATAGGAAAGAACAAAGGACCCAGAACCACCAAAGCAATCCTGATCAAAAAGAGCAGTGCTGGGGTTGGGGATGTAACTCAGTTGGTAGAGTGCTTGCCTCGCATGCACAAGGCCCTGGGTTCAATCCCCAGCACCACAAAAAAAAAAAAGAGCAATGCTGTAGGCATCATAATTCCCAATTTCAAATTATACTACAGAGCTATAAGAGCAGTATGGTACTGGCATAAAAACAGATGCATAAAGGCACTAGAATAGAAGACACAGATAGGAACCCACACAGATACAGTCATCTTATTCTTGACAAAGGTACCAAAAGATAACTTGGAGGAAAGACAAACTCTTTAACTAATGGTGCTGGGAAAACTGGATATTTATTTGTGGAAGAATGAAAGTAGGTTCCAGTCCTCACCCTACACAAAAATCAACTCAAAATGGGTCAAGGATGTAGGAAATAGACCAGAAATTTTGTAACTGCTAGAGAATAAAAAGCATAGGGGAAATACTTCTACAAATAAGCACAAGCAGTGACTTCCTGCAACCATGTGCAAGAGGTACTATGATTATCCCCATTTTTATAAAGAAATTGATGTACATGGAGTTTAATTATTTTCCTGAAGTGAAAACATTAGTAAATAGTGAAACTGAAATTAAATTCATGGAGTCTTACTCCAAAGTTTATATTATTAACTACTAACATGTACTGTCAGTTTTTATGCATTGGATTCATGGAAGTGGTATTAAAGGATTCATCACCGTTATCACAAAAAGGAAACTATGTTGAAATGCTTTTTAAAATAGTCATATCCATAAAGCACCAATTAAAACAATAAAATAGAAGGAAGACTACTAAGAGTAGGGTAAGGGGAACAGGAGGAGGGAAAGAGGAAGTTCTGGGGATGAAGTGGAGCAAATTATATTCCATGCTTATATAATTATGTCAACATGAACCCACTAACATATATCTATAATGCTCTAATAAAAAATTTTAAATAATTGTCATTTTCTATTCATTTATGTTCACCATATTTATTACTATATTTATACAATTGAAGTGACTGATTATAATACAGTTGTGACCTTTTTATTCAACCTTCTCTCTCAAATTCTTTTTTCCTCAGATATGTATGATGTTTTCCCTAATAGAGTGAAGTAAAGATCATAAATAAAATTACATTTGCAGACATTACTGAATTTTCAACAATGAAATTCTAGGTTTTTTATATAAAACATGCATAAATCATAAATATAAAGCATCTATTTAATAAATGTACTAAGTTTAATGAATTTGTTAAAAGGAACATATATTCATTTTGATAATCTATTTTTATGTTAAGATTCCACAGCATGGAAACATGAATCTTGCCTGGATGGGAAATTGTAGTAGTATGTTTACAGCTTAAAAATCAGAATGTAGATTACATATAAAATATTAAAATGCCGGAAGCACTTAATCCCATGGTATTCTTATATCGATGCAAGTCTTGGAGAAACTTTCACATAAATTGTCTAAAAATCGACACGTTAGATCACTAACATATACATCTAAGACATTCACACTCACACATGAACACCTAAATAGTATTTACAAAATGGGAATATATGCTGAAATTTTTGGCTAACCAGAAGAAGGTTTTATCATATAGTAGGCACTCCATTAATACTTGTTCAGCCAATGAATAAAGCCATTCTTTATGGTGTTCACCTGATAATTTCCAAGTGGTTAATAAAACGGTGGGAAACCTGGCCATTTGCATATTTATTAGAGTTTTTTTTTGTGTGTATGGTGCTGGGGATTGAACCCAGGGCCTTGTGCTTACAAGGCAAGCACTCTACCAACTGAGCTATCTCCCCAACCCTTTATTTGAGTTTTTATGGAGGTTTTTAAAATTCTTTTTAGATATACATGACGGTACAATGTATTTTGACATATTAGACATACATGGAGTCTAACGTATTCTAATTAGGATCCCATTCTTGTGATTGAACATGATGGGGGGCTACACTGGTCGTGTATTAATAAATGAATATAGGAAAGTTATGTCCAAGTAAGTGATGAGCAAGGAGGATAATCTACTAGCAGAGCAATATATCAAATCTCTTTTGTGTTTTCTTGTTAAATTTTCAGGTGAGGGGAAATGGCTCCGAAACATTGACTATTACCGTTTAGATGGTTCTACTACTGCACAGTCAAGAAAGAAATGGGCTGAAGAATTTAATGATGAAACTAATGTGAGGTATGAATCATTTTCTATATGTATAGAGAGAGTTTTTAAATTCATTTTTAATTTACATGCAGTAAAATTCACTCTCTTTAGAGTATACCTCTCTAGTGAATTTTGATAAATGGAAGATACAGTCAAGATATGAAACAGTTTCACCCTCCTCTTCAAATTCATTTGTGGAATTAAATATTAATTTTATTTTAGTTTTTTTCCCTTGCTAGTGATTGAACCCAGGGCTTCAGGCATGAATTCTACCCCTCAGCTATATCCCCATCCCTGGAATTACACATTTTGCTGCCTATTTGGTCTCACTTCTTTTACTTAGAGAAATGCATTTATGATTCATCAATGTTATTGCTGATGTTCATTTTTATTGTTGAGTAATAGTCCTTCGCAGGGATGTATCTGTTTATTTAGCCATTTCTATTTTGTGGTGCTGGGGATTTGAACCCAGGGCCTTGTGCACGCAAGGCATGCACTCTACTAACTGAGCTATATCCACACCCCTATTTAGCCATTTCTAATCAAAGGACACTTGCATTGTTACAAGGTTTTGTAATTAAAATCATAGCTGCCCCAAATATTCATGTACAAGTTTTTTATGTAAATATAGGGATGTCTTTCAGTGTAATGAAAATGCAGGATGATAATTTCTGGATTATACGGTAAGTTTATGTTTTTATCTCTGTAAGAAACTGTCAGTTTTCCCTAGTGACTGTACAGTTTTGTATTTCCACCAGTATTGTGTGAGAGTTCCAGTTATTCTGCATCCTTATTAGTGTTTACTGTTGTCATATTTTTATAAAATTATTTTACCTATTTCTAGTAAGTATGGTACCGCATGTGATTTTAGTTTGCCTTTCCCTAATGATAATGAGGTTGAATATCTTTTCATGTGCTTACTGGCCATTTTTATATCATCTTTGGTGACAGACTCTTGAGGATTTTAAAGTTAGCAGTTTTCTTGATCCCTTTCTTTGTTGTAGAAATGTGAACCATAATATTTAAATAACTATAGATACAATGTGCTTTATATGTGTGGTTTTTATTTTGTTTTTAGCTGTTACTGATTGACAAAATCAAACTGCATTTGGCAATGAGAATTTATATATACATATACAAATATATACATACACATACATACACAACACAAACATACAAGCACATACTTAAACACATTAACAAATATATGAAAGCATGGTCTTTGAAACAAAGACAAAGGAGAAAGGATTAGTTTAATGGTAGGATGGCTAAAGTGTGTCTTAATATTTTAAATGATGAAGAGTATTATGCTATATGTGTAAGGCATCTTTTAATTCTGGCAGAGTCATGAACCAGATCAAGGTTTAAGGCTAGTGAAATTTCAGTCAGATCATGTGACAAGTATTAATTACTGATAATCTGTAGAAGTTGGGAGTGCTTACATAGGAATGTTTTGAGTATAGTTAAGGAATAAAGTGTGTTATTAGACTACTAAGTTATCAGACTATTTCAAGAATAAGTACATTTGCTTATATGTTTCCATGTTTTAAAAAATTACTGTGGATATGAAGAAGTAATTTTATTGTTTAAACAACTTTTATAGAAACAAGTTCTCATCAAGTTATCTAGACTGGCCTTGTACTGGACTCAAGTAATATATCTGCCTCAGCTTTCCCAAGTGCCTGAGACCAAAGGCATGTGCCAACAATGCTGAGCTAAGAAGTAATTTTATTAATTAAGTAACTAATTCGTCAAACATGGTTGAAAGCTTTGACTTGCTTAGTGTCCCGGATTTTTAAATACCACCATAGCATTTTGATCTGGTCCATACCTTTCATGCTTAATATGAATAGGGAACAGTATTGAAATATAGATGCTGAGGTATCTGATAGACTTAATTACTAGTCAATTAATAACCCCTAAACATGAACCCAAAAGTGTCTTTACTTCAGATATGTGCTTTAGGGGTGTGTGTGTGTGTGTGTGTGTGTGTGTGTGTGTGTGTGTGCGTGTGCGTGTGTGTGTGCGTGTGCGTGTGTGTGTGCACGCGCTTGCCTGTGTTTGTATATATATCATGGATTTGGCCTACAGTAGCTATATCTGACCATAGTAATTTTAAAGAAAATAGAATATAAATATAGTCCATAAATGCAGAAACAGTCTGAAAGACGTATTAAGATGCATGTTAAGATAATTACCATATCTTATGTTGTCATCTCATGGGACCTATAAGTCATTTTCAACAGTCACGGGGTCCCTGGTTAGCTTGATACTGGTTTTTTTTTCTTTTTATTTATTAGCAATTTTTTTGAGCCTCCTAGGCTCAAGTAATCCTTCTGCCTCAGCCTTCCCAATAGGTTGACTGTAGGCATGTGCTATCACACCCTTTCTTACACTTTTTACTTAGTAATAATTATAGATTCATAAGAACTTGCAAAGATAGGATAGAGACATTTTGTATGTCCTTTACCTTATTTTCCCCAATGGTTAGCTCTTAGATACCTGTAGTTTCATATCAAAACCAAGAAATTAACATTTCAATGTGAAATGTGTTTGTATATCTTTTTTATCAGATGTAGAGATTCATGTATAAACCACTGCAGTCAATATATAAAAATATTGTCACCACAAAGATCTCTCTTATAACCCTTTTATAGTCACACCCATTCTTATCAATTTCACCATTATCCCTAACCCCTAACAATGACTAATTTGTTCTTTATCCTCATAATTTTGTCATATGAACACTGTTACATAAATGGTATCATACTATTGATCCAAATACTTTAGATCCTTTGGTGAAATGCCACTGTTTATTTGACCATCTTCTAATTGAATTACTTGTTTATTTTATTGTGGAGTTTATTATTTTATTAAGAGTTTATAGTATAATCTAGAAGAAAGTTCTTTGTCAGACATGTGGTTTGCAAATATTTTCTACCAGTTTATGGCTTGTCTTTTCAGCCCCTTCACGGACCTTTCACAAAGCCAAGTTATTTATCTATTTTTTATTCATTTATTTTGGTACTGGGGATTGAACCTGGGTTGCTTAACCACTCAGCCACATCCCCAGCCCTTTTAATTTTTTTAAATTTTGAGACAGGACCTCGCTAAGATGCCAAGGCTGGCCTGGAATGTGTGAATCTCCTGCTCCAGCCTCCAGAGTCTTTGGGATTACAGGCATGTGCCACCACACACAGCTATCACAGCATAGTTTTTAATTTGGACAAAATTTAATTTGATATTGTTTGTTTATGCTTTCTGTGCTAATTCTTGACAACTCTTCCTCATAGCCATATGTCCTGAAGATTTTTCTCCTGTGTTATATTCTAAAAGTTTTATGATCTTAACATTTTATAGATAAATCCATGGTGTAATTTGAGTTGATTTTATATAAAATGTGAAGTATAGTTGGGCATGATGATTCATCACTTTAATCCCAGCAACTGAGGAGACTATGGCAGGAGGACTTTAAGTTTGAGGCTAGCCTCAGCAACTTAGCAAGACCCTGTCTCAAATTAAGAAAAATAAAAAGGACTTGGGGATGTGGCTTAGTGTTAAAAAACACCTCTGGGTTCAATCCCTAGTATATATAGTTAGGTAGGTAGGTAGGTAGGTAGGTAGATTGATTAAATCCCTAGGACAGATAGATAGTATAGTTAGAGGTTTATATTTTTAGCTGTGATCTAATTGCTCCAGCATCATTTGTTGAAAAAGCTATTCTTCCCTCATTGAATTACTTTCGCACCTTTGTAAGAAATCATTTGGCACTGTGTGTGGGGCGTTTTCTCAGTTTCTTATTCCGTTGGTTCATATGCCTATCTTTCTGCCATTATCACATAGTCTTGCTTGCTATAGCTATATAGTAAACTCTAATATGAGGTTGAATGATTCTTCACACTTTATTCTACTTTTTATAAATTCTTTTAACTAACCTAATTTATCTGCTTTTCTACATACATTTTGGAATAATCTTGTCTTTACCTACTGATATTTTCCAAAGGGGTGGTGTGTGTGTGTGTTGTTTTGGATCAATCGCTGGACTCATACATGCTAGGTACTTGCTCTACCATGAGTTACAGTATCAGCCCCTCACAGTTCCTATTAAAATAGGAATCACGTTGAATCTGTTTGTCTTGAGGACATTTAATGTCTTTATCGAGTCTTCTGATCTGTAAATAGTGTGTAGTGTCACTTATGTTATCATTAATTTGTTTTGTCAGTGTTTTGGAGTTTTCAGCATACAAATCCCATGTGTATTTTGATTTACACCTGTAAGTGTTTTTGTATTTTGAGTGATTTCAGACGATATAGTATTTTTAATTTTCATTTCCCTGTGTTCATTGCTAGCATATAGAAATGCAGTTGATTTTTGTGTTGATATTTTGTCTGTGATCTTCCTGCCTTAATTTTTTATAGGAGTTTGTTTTGTGGGTTTTTTTTTTGAGGGGGGGGGATTTGCTACATAGACCATTATATTATCTGCATGTAGGGATAGTTTTATTTCTTCCTTTCTGATATGTATGCTGTTTATTTCCTTTTTTTTAAACTTAATACACTGTCTAGAATTGGCAGTAATGTGTTGAATCCTTGCCTTCTTTCTGAACTTAAAAGCATTTAGTCTTCATTAACTATGATTTTTAGCTGATGGGTTTTTTTTTTATGTGTGTGGTTCTGGGGATAGAACCTGGGGTCTCATGCATCTAGGCAAATGCATTACCACTGAGCTAACATTCCTAATCCTTTTAATTTTATTTTGAGAACACTGATTTTAAACTTATAAGCCTCCTACCTGTGTCTCTAAAGTAGCTGGGATTATAGGCATGCATCACCATACCCAGCATATTTTTAGGTTTTTTGCATATATTCTATTAAGTTGAGGAAGTCTCTCAGTATTCTTAATTTGCTAAGTTTATATTATTATTGGGTGTTTATTTTTTGTCAAATGCTTTTTCCATGTCAATTATGGTTTTTTTTTTTACTTTACCTTGTTAATAAGGTGTTTTATAGGACTGATTTTTAGATATTGACTCAGTTTTTCCTTCCTTGAAAAAACTCTATTTGGTGATAAGTATAATTATAGTATGGGGTGCTATTTGCTAATATTTAGTTGGAGAAGTTTATGAAAGATATTGGTCTGTATTTAGTTTTTTTGTACAGTCTTTGGTTGGCATCAGGATAATATTGGCCTCATAAAATTGGTTGAGAAGTATTCCCTTTTCTATTTTCTTATAGAGATTTTATAGAATTTATATTAATTTTAAATGCTTTGTGTGTTAGCTTAAATCACTGTGAGCAAAATATCTGACATAAACAACTTAAAGGAGGAAAGCTTCGTTTTGGCTCGTGGTTTTAAAGGTTTCATTTCATGTTTGGCAGGTTTGTATACGCCCAAGGACTGACCACTTCCTATTAGTCCTTACAGATTGTGAATTCATCAAGATTAATCTATTGATGAGATTTGTGCCCCTCATAGTTAATTCACTTCCCCCAAACCCTATCTCTGAACCTTGCTGCATTGGGGCCTAAGCCTTCAACACTTGAAGTTTTGGGGGGCATTCCAATAATACATTGTAAGATTTTGCCAGATTTTTCTTCTTCTTTTTTGTGGGGGGGTTTTTTAAAATTGTTGGTTAAATTTCCGTAATAGCTTTAAGACTATTCAAGTGATCTCTTTCATATTAAAAGAGTTGTAGTAATTTGTACTTTTTGAGGAATCACTTCATTTCATCTTAATTTCAATTTTTTGTATAGAATTTTTTTTATTGTATTTCCTTATGTCCCTTTTGATGCCTGAAGGGTCTGTAATGGTAGTTTCTATTTCATTGCTGATATTGATAATGTGTTTTTTTTCATTTTGGTGGAGGTTTGTAAATTTTATTCATCTTTTCAAATAACCAGCTTTTTGTTTTATTGACTTTTTTCTTTCTTTCAGTTCATCTTACTTTTGGCTTATTTGTTCTTTTTCTATTTTCTTGAGGTGGCAGCTTAAATTACCAATTTGATTTGAGACGTTTTCTCTTTAATAATGTAAGCATTTAGTGCTACAGATTTCCCTTTTAACTCTGCTTTAGCTGTCATACAACTTTTGATATGTTGTATTTTAATTCAGTGTTTTTTTCACTTTAGTGTATTTTTCATTTCTTTTACAAATTCCTCTTTCTATATCTGGAAGCATGTTTAATTTACAACCATTTGGAGATTTATATTGGAGATTTCTAGTTTGATTCAATAATGTGTTATTTCTCTCTTCGAAGATTTTTTTTTCTTTATCTTAGTTTTCAAAAGATGACTGATAGAGATGACTGGTGGATTGTTTTGTTTTGTTTTAGTTTGTCCCTTTTGTGCTTCATGCAGCTCTTTCTTTTTCTTTCTTTCTTTTTTACCAGGTAATGAACCTGGGGTGCTTAACCACTCAGCCACATCCCCATACCTTTTATTTTGAGACAGGGTCTTGCTAAGTTGTTTAGGGCCGCACCTCACTAAATTGCTGAGACTGGGTTTGAACTCTTGATTTTCCTTCCTCAGCCTCCTGAGCTGCTGGGATTACAGGTGTGAGTCACTGCACCTGGTTTCATCCAGCTTCTTAAACCTGTAGGTTTAGATTGCCTCCTAAATTTTTATAATTTTTAAATACTTTTTCAGCCCTTTCTTTCTCCTCTCCTTTTAGGATTCTGATAACAAGTATGTTTTATCCTATATTATAGTTGCAAAGGTTTCTGAATCTTTCTTCTCTTTTCCATTTAGTTTCTATCTGTTCTTCAGATGGGGTCATTTCTTTTGTTCTGTCTTTAAGTTCATTGAATCTTCATCTACATTCTGCTATCAAACTCATCTATTCAGTTTTTTTATTTGTTACTGCATTTTAAGTTCTGAAATTTCTATTCAATTGTTATTTTTCTTCTATTTCTTTACTGAGACATTTCATTTATCTCAAATGTATTAATTTCTTATGGAGGCATTTTTATAATGGCTTCTTTTTAAATCCTTGTCAGGCAGTTTTAACATTTATGTCATTTATTATTGACGTCTGGTGATTATCTTTTCTCATTGAAGTTCAATTTTTCTTTTTTTTTATTATGAAAGGTGTCTTATTTGTATTGGACATTTTTTGGTTAGTATATCACTAGACTTTGAATATTTATATATTTGGGATCTTAGTTAAATTTTTTGTTATAGTAGACATCTTCTGACAAATGTTATAACAGGTTTTGAGTTACCCTACATCATTATTGCCAGTTGAATGTGAGAAATCAGTATCCTCACTAGACCTCTATTTGGGAGGTTCAAAATTGTTTGCTGCTTCTTTCTTGGCTTCCACTGACACTACAAGGAGTAATGTCATTAGTGCTTGGTTCGTGGTATAATTTTTGATTTTCTTGGAGGGAAGGGAGTGCTAGGGTTTGAACCAAGGGGCACTTAACCACTGAGCCACATCCCTGGGCCTTTTTATTTTTTATTTTGAATTTTGAGGCAGGGTCTCTCTAAGTTGCTAAGGCTGGTTTCAAACTTGCAGTCCTCCTGCCTTAACCTCCCAAGTTTCTGGGATTACAGGCATGTGGAACAACACTCAACTTAATGGTATAATTCTTAACTCTCCACTGTGCCTCTTTTCCCCTCTCACTTCATTTTTTCAGGGTAGAGTACTGAACCCAGGGCCTTGCATGTGCTAGGTCAGCACTCTGCCACTGAGCTAAATCCCCAACCCTACTGCTAGGCCTCATTTGGTATAATTTCAGTAGTGAGGGAAAGAGGTTTTCTTTTAATCCCTGGAGTATCTTGGTCTTTACTGATATCACTGTGTCACAAGGAGGACCTTTATGTATTAGTCATCTTTGACACCACCCTGAAAGTGACTTATTACACCTGGGCAAGGGTGGAAGGATTGGCATATAGCTGCATTTCTTGGCTGGAGTTGAGCAGTTGTCTTGAAGTTTTCTGTCTTCTTATGCTACCCTTTTCTGGGTTCTGTGGCTAGAGAAGGTAGACATTTCTTGGGGATTTCTTTGACAGCACCTGCTGTTGTTTCTACATTGTTGGGTTCCTCAGCAGCCAGTCTAGGATGGCTGATGAGGCAAGAAGAAAACCTGTGGAACTCATTGCCATGTTGTACCTTGCTAGCATGCCTCCTTATTCTCACTTTTAAGAGCCACTTCTTATTCCTTTACTATATCATGTACAGGAATTTTAGTTGTACTTATTATAAGGGATAAAGAATAGTATGTCAACTCCCTCTTTCCAGAAGTGAAAGTCCAAATGTCAAACTTTTAAAAGAGTTGCTGTGTTTTGGTAAGTGTATGTGTGTATGCTATATGACTAAGAGTGACATTGCTGGGTCATTGCATATATGTTCTACTTTAGCTTATACCACCAATATAGTTTTTCAAAATGATTGCACTGATTTGCACTTCCACCAGTAGTATATGTGTTTCCATTATTGACTACCCTCACCATCACTTGATACTGTTTGTCCTCTTTCCCCTGTACTGATGGATATGTAGCAGTAAGACTTCAGAGTTTTTATTTGTAATTGCCTGATAACTAATTCCAGAAAGATTCTAGTTTAAGTTTAGAAGTTAAAACAAAAAAGTTTTGGAAAGAAACATTAACAATTGTTTTTCTGAACTCATGGTAAGAAAATGTTTTATAACCAAGACACAAAGCACTAACCATAAAAAGAAAAAAATTATTAAGTTGCCCTTCATCACAATTAAGAACTTCTGTTCATCAAAGGTTTGATGCTTAATTTTATGTATCAACTTCACTGAGCTAAGGTATGCCCAGGAAGCTGACAGAACATTTTTTTCTGGATGTGTTTGTAACTATATTTCTGATAAAAGACTGGCATTTAAATCAGACTGAATAAAGGTGATTGCTGTCATCAGTGTGGGTACATGTCATCCAGTTTGTTGAGGGAACTAATAGAACAAAAGGGTAGAGGAATGGTGAATTCACTTTCTCTATTTAGCTAAAATACCCATGTTTTCGTTCCCTTAGAGGTTGGTGCTAATATTTCACTGACTTTCAGGCCCAGACCTGGACTTTACACTATCCTCAAGCCCAGGTTCTCAAGCCTTTGAACTGGGACCATCATTTTTACCATTCATTAGCCCTGGCTCCCTAGCTTTTGTGGATAGCATATTGTGGGACCTCTTGTCTTATATAATCACAGTAAGCTAGTGCCCTTATTAAATCTACATACACACATGCACACACAACTTAATGTTTCTGTCTCTCTGTAATACCAAAGGCATTTCACAGTAAGAATGAAAAGGCAGGGGCTCTGGTTGTGACTCAGTGGTAGAGTGGTTGCCTAGCATGTGAGAGGCACTGGGTTCAATCCTCAGAACAACATAAAAATAAATAATTAAAATAAAGGTGTTGTGTCCATCTACAACTAAAAAATACATTTAAAGAAAGAATGAAAAGGTAAGACACAAAGTAGAAGAAGCTATGTCTAATACATAGATCCAAAATGGACTCTTACCCAAAAAGTAGAGTTCTTAAAAATTAATAGGATAAATCAAATAGTCCTGTAAGAAGATGAGCCAGACTTTTCAACAGCACTGTACAAAAGACAATATCCAAATAGCCATTAAGTTTATGAAAATATACTAATCTTTAATAATCATCAGAGAAATGCACGTTAAAAATGTTTTTGAGGGGCTGGGGATATAGCTCAGTTGATAGAGTGCTTGCCTTGCATGCACAAGGTCCTGGGTTCAATCCCCAACACCACAGAAAAAAGTGTTTTTGACAAAGGTACAAAAATGTTCCAGTGGAGAATGGATAGCCTTTTCTACAAATGGTGTTAGAACAATTGGACTTTTGTAGACTACACACCTTGACTTAAACCTTACCCCTATTCAAAAATCAAGTCAAAATGCATTATAAATCTAAGTATAAAACCATTATACCCATATAATAAAACATAGAAGAAAATCTTCCATGATTTTCATTACATTGCCCAGGCTAATCTAGAACTTGTGATCCTCCTGTCTCAGCCTCCTGAGTTGCTGAGATTATAGGTGTGAACCACCACACCTGGCCATACTTGGTTTTTAAAAGCATACAAGTGAGAAGCAAAGCTGTTTAATTTCCCCTAAAAGAGAATTAAAATACCAAGACATTGGCAGCATTTAGTGACTGAATTCGTATTAAGGATTATAGCCAGGTGTGGGCTGGGGCTGTAACTCAGTGGTGGAGTGTCTGCCTAGCATGTGTGATGCACTAGATTCTATGCTCAGCACCACATAAAAACAAACAAATAAATAAATAAAGGTATTGTGTCCATCTACAACTAAAAAACATTTAAAAAAATAATTGCAGTCAGGTACAGTGATGCATGCCTCTAATTCCAGCTATTTGGGTGGCTTATGCTGAATTCTTAGCCCTGCCACCAAAGGTGTATAGAAGAAAAAAATCAATTATTGGACTTCATCAAAACTCAAACTTTTATATTCTATTTTTTTCTTTTTTTCCCCTCCATACCAGGGATCGAACCCAGGGGCACTTAACAACTGAGCCACATCCCCAGGCCTTTTTATTTTTTGAGACAGGGTCTTGCTAATTTACCTAGGGTCCTATAAACTTGCTGAAGCTGGCATTGAACTTGCAATCCTCCTGCCTCAGCCTCCCAAATTGCTGGTATTACAGGTGTGCACCACTACGCCCACCTAAAACTTTTTTTCTATTCTTTTAGAGACTTGGTCTCACTATGTTGCCCAGGTTGGCCTCAAACCTCTGGGCCCAAGAGAACCTCCTGCCTCACCCTCTTCAGCAGGGGCTACCAGCAAATGCCACTGTGCCTGGTTATGTATATTCTTTAATACTAATGATTTAAGATTAAGAAAACCTAAAAGTATCTATTTACTTCAATATAGAATCACATATTCTAGACTGAATAGTGTTGCACATTTTGTAATTATTTTAAAAATTCTTTCTTGAGACAGGGTCTTGCTATTTTGCACAGGCTAGTCTTGAACTCCTAGGATCAAGTGATCTGCTTGCCTCAGCCCCCCAAGTAGCTGTGACTACAGGCATGCACCATTGCATCTGGCTATAATTCTTTTCTTTTGGGGGGGGGAAGGGTACTAGGGATTGAACCTAGGGGCACTTTACCACTGAGCTACATCCCCAGCCCTCTTATTTATTAATTTATTTTTGAAATAGGGTCTCACTAAGTTATTGAGGCTGGCTTTTTTGCCATCCTCATGTGTCAGCCTCCAAAGTGACTGGTATGTCAGTGCCCCCAGCCCTGGCTATCATGTTTTTTTTGGTACCAAGGATTGAACTCGGGCATTCAACCACTGAACCACATCTCCAGCCCTATTTTATATTTTATTTAGAGATAGGGTCTCACTGAGTTGCTTAGCCTTGCCGTTGCCGAGGCTGGCTTTGAACTCGAAATCCTCCTATCTCAGCCTCCAGAGCTGCTGGGATTACAGGCATGTGCCACCATGCCCAGCTGGCTATCATTCTTAATACCAATTCAGTCACTTAACACTGTCAGTGTTTTTTTTTTTCCAAATCATTTTTATATTAGGGAAAGTCAAACAGCTTTCCTTCCCACTTGTGTGATTTAAAAAACCAAGTATGGCCAGACATGTTTCACACTCCTATAATCCCAGAGACTCCAGAGGCTGAGGCAGGAGGATCACAAGTTCGAGGTCAGCTTGGGCAACTTGGTGAGTACCTGAGCAAAATAAAGGATAAAAAGGACTCAGTGCCTAGGGATGTGGTTCAGGGTAGAGTATTTGCCTAGTGTATATGAGACCCTGGGTTCAATCCCGAGCACCACCAAAAGAAATGAAAACAAGTACTGGGATTGTAGCTCAATAGTAGAGTGTCCCTGCTTTCAATTCCCAGTACCACTAAATAATTAATAATAAATAAAAAAATCCAAGTATGTCATTAACCACATCTATGCTTAGTAAATACCTCTTATATTGCAAAATTACAGTATCAGTTGTTTGGATATGTATATTGTCTTGTTGGTGATTTCTTTTAATGTAATTTTTTTCATCTTTTTTACTCAGTCTAGCTTAGTGCTTGGGATGCACTAGTCATTTGATAACATGCTTATTGAACATATTCAGTTCTTTTTTATTATAAACAAATGGGGTACAACTTGTTTCTGTGGTTGTACATGAAGTAGAAGTGTACCATTTGTGTAATCATACATTTACATAGGTAATGACATTTCATTCATTCTGTTATTTTTCCTTCCCCCACCCCCTCCCACCTCTCTTTTTCCTCTATTTAGTCCATCCTTCCTCCATTCTTGCCTCCCTCCCACCCCCCATTATGTATCATCATCTGCTTATCGGAGAGATCATTTGTCCTTTGGTTTTTGGGGGATTGGCTTATCTCACTTAGCATGATATTCTCCAACTTCATCCATTTGCGATTATCAAGAATACAAGCAACAATCAGTGTTGATGAGAATGTGGGGGAAAAGGTTCACTTGTACATTGTTGGTGGGGTTGCAAATTAGTGCAGCCACTCTGGAAATCAGCGTGGAGATTCCTTAGAAAACTTGGAATGGACCCGCCATTTGACCCAGCTATCCCACTCCTTGGCCTATACCCAAAGGACTTAAAATCAGCATACTACAGAGATACAGCCACATCAATGTTTATAGCTGCTCAATTCACAATAGCCAGATTGTGGAACCAACCTAGATGCCCTTCAATTGATGAATGGATAAAGAAACTGTGGTATATATATTCAGTTCTTTATTAGGGAATAGATTCCAAAGGTTTTAGAGTTGTCAGGCAGGCACAGTCATGCACACCTATAATTCCAGCAACCCAGAGACTGAGGCAGGAAGATTGCAAGTTCAAAGCCAACCTCAGCAACTTAATGAGACCCTATCTTTAAAAAAAAATGAAAAGGACAGGATGTGGCTCAGCCATTAAGCGCCCCTGGGTTCAACCCCTTACTCCCCTCCAAGAAAAAGACTTTAAACTTCTCCAAAAATGAATGAGAGTGTGTGTGTGTGTGTGTGTGTGTGTGTGTTAAACTTCATAGTTTACAGCATTCTATATGTTTGATTCTTTTGTATGGCCCTTTGTCATCTTTTGCTTATGTGGAATAGTTGTAAATAACAGTTGTTTTGGAGCAGCATTTGACCATAAACCCTTAAACATGTCTACTAATTAAAGAAGCCAGTTTGTTCTCTGTAACAAACATTGTAGAAAAGTATATATATTGTAGAAAAGTATAAATGAGAAAACAGCCAGGCATGTTGGCACACACCTGTAATCCCAACAGCTTGAGAGTCTGAGGCAGGAGAATCCCAAGTTCAAGGCCAGCCTCAGCAACATAACAAGGCCCTAAGCAACTTTTTGAGACCCTGTCTCAAAATAAAAATTAAAATTGGCCAGGGATGTGACTCAGTGTTTACGTGCCCCCTAGGTCCAATCCCTGGTACCAAAATAAATAAATAAATAAATAAATAAATAAACAAACATTAATAAAATAAAACAAACAGAAGAAAAAGAGAAGAAAACAAGCATAATCCTCCTGACCAGAGATAACCACTGTTAACATTGTGTGTTTATGTGTTCTTTTTTTAATGCAGTTTAATTTTTATTTAATAAGGTTCTATATCCTTTTTTTCATATAGTATTTCGGATTTTTTTAAATTTTAAACAAATGGGATACATGTTGTTTCTCTGTTTGCACATGGAGTAAAAGCATACCATTTGTGTAATAATAAATTTACATAGGGTAATGTTGTTTGATTCATTCTGTTATTTTTTTCCCTTCCCCCCACCCCTCCCACCCCTCTTTTCCCTCTGTACAGTCCTTCCTTCCTCCATTCTTGCCACCCTCCTTAACCCTAACCCTGAACCTAACCCTATAACACTAACCCCTCCCACCCCCCATTATGTGTCATCATCCGTTTATCAGCGAGATCATTCGTCCTTTGGTTTTTTTGAGATTGGCTTATCTCACTTAGCATGATATTCTCCAATTTCATCCATTTGTCTGCAAATGCCATAATTTTATCATTCTTTATGGTGGAGTCATATTCCATTGTATATATATGCCACAGTTTCTTTATCCATTCATCAATTGAAGGACATCTAGGTTGGTTCCACAGTCTGGCTATTGTGAATTGGCAGCTATGAACATTGATGTGGCTATATCTCTGTAGTATGCTGATTTTAAGTCCTTTGGGTATAGGCCAAGGAGTGGGATAGCTGGGTCAAATGGTGGTTCCATTCCAAGCTTTCTGAGGAATCTCCATACTGCTTTCCAGAGTGGCTGTACTAATTTGCAACCCCACCAACATTGTATGAGTGTACCTTTTTCCCCACATCCTCGCCAACACCTATTGTTGCTTGTGTTCTTGATAATCGCCATTCTAACTGGGGTGAGATGGAATCTTAGGGTAGTTTTGATTTGCATTTCTCTTATTACTAGAGATGTTGAACATTTTTTCATATATCTGTTGATTGCTTGTAGATCTTCTGTGAAGTGTCTGTTCATTTTATTTTGGATTTTTAATGGCAGTGTAGACCATTAAATAGTGAATGGCCATCCTTCCTTTCTTCCTATTTATTTTGTGGTACTGGGAGTTGAACCAAGGGTTTTGCACATGCTAAGCAAGCACTTAAGCACTGAGCTACGCCACACACCCCACCAGATGGTAGTTTCTTGTGTTGTAATTTTTATTTTCAAGTTTTTTTTCTTTTTTTTAATTGTAAACAAATGGGATACATGTTGTTTCTCTGTTTGTACATGGCGTAAAGGCATACCATTTGTGTAATCATAAATTTACATAGGGTAATGCTGTCAAGTTTTTGCTATTATGAAAAATTTGATGAATATATTTTCTTGGAAATTCATAATTTTCCTAGATGTGTGATTGCACTGAGTTCATATAAAACATTTATTTAGTGTCTATTCTTTTGTTCTAGATTTTAGATTTTTCTTTAATAAACAGTATGATTGGTAAACTAAAAATAAAACCTCATTATTTAAATTTTTGCAATCTAGTGTATGGTGCTATAAATGTAATGGGTTGGCATTTTAATGTTAAAATAGAACTAGAAAACAGGGCTTGGTGTAAAGGGATTATGTGGTGATTATTGAGGGCTTTTCCCTGGGTTTTTCTCATTTTCATGTAAATTGCCAACAATAAACAAATCATTAAATTATATGGCCATCCAGTGGAATAGGTAGCTAAAGAGCATGACATTTGTCAAAAAATTTGAAGAAATGTTTGTATTGTATACTGTATATACAGATACTGTCTTTACGTAATCAGAAGTATATGCTTAGGAGAAAAAATAAACAATAGGAAATGTACAATGATATAAATGGAGGTTGTTTCTGAGGCGTGAACCTTAAACTTTCTCTTAATCTTTTTTATACTTTCAAAAAATATTATCTTTAATCATTTTCAAATTAAATTTTCATTCCTATCAAAGTAGTATAATTACATATTTTTTTAAAAAGTGAATAGTTTTGCAAGGCTTAAAAACCAGTCCTTTGACCAACCTCTTACCACCCATGATTTCTACTTTGCAGAGGTAATTAATTTTATCTCTTGTAATTCTGGTGTTTACATATACATATCCTTTCTACAGTCTATGGTGGTTATTTACCCATACACTTCTTCCTTATTTACCAATATAATTTTCATTCTGTTTACCTAAATCAGTTTTCGAAGTGTTTGCCTTATTTTGACTGTGTAAATGTTCTTAGGCCATTTAAATACCATGATTATTTTTCTTTTTATGTGTTTCTATTTATTTTTTGCTGAAGTGATTATTTGTATTTACCATTTGCTTGATTTTCTATGTATCTGTCCCTAATTTATTCTCAAATTGTTCTATAGAAATATTTTCAGTCCTTGTGTTCTAACATGTCAGATATTCTATTAGATATTGTGTAGTTTTCCTTAAACACACCTTTCACGGAGCCTGTATTAGTGTTCTTCGTCTTGTTTTAGTTATTTCTCTACTTCACATGTATCCTAATTTCTCTCTTTAAAATTTTTACTCTGTAATTGTTTGCATATGAGTCAACCCTACTACACTCAGTTCCTTAAGCACTGTTTGTTTTTTTTTTTTTTTTTTTGTCTTGATCTATTGAGTGCTTATAACAGTATCTAACAACATGGACTTTCAAGTTACATGTAATTTTTCTAAAATTGCCCAGAAATCAGTTTAAAAAAAACACCTTTGAATATATTGTATATATACTGCCATATTCATTTTTATTCTTAAATAAAACTTTTTTATTTTCTGGCAATAGGATCCTTCCTGAGACTATAAATCATTGTCCTGACTCCTCACATATCTTATTTTCTTCCATCATGGTGGCACATGCCTGTAATCTCAGGAGGCCGAGGCAGGAAGATCATAACTTCAAGTCTTGCCTCAATAATTTAGGAAGACCTTGCCTCAAAATAAAAAAGGGCTGGAGAAATAGCTTAGTGGTATAAAGTACCCTTAGATTCAATCCCCAGTACCAAAAAAAAAAAAAGGAAAGAAAGAAATGAATTCTCTGAACTCATGATAATACAAAAATTTTCCCTAGGATCAAAAAGTGATATCATAAGTAAAATATGTATGAAGTATTTATTACTAAAGCATTTGTTCTATATTTTCATTTTCAGAGGGCGGTTGTTTATCATTTCCACTAAAGCAGGATCTCTTGGAATTAATCTGGTAGCTGCTAATCGAGTAATTATATTTGATGCTTCTTGGAATCCATCTTATGATATCCAGAGTATATTCAGAGTTTATCGCTTTGGACAAACTAAGCCTGTTTATGTATATAGGTTCTTAGCTCAGGTAAGATTATAATTCATATTCTCTTTTTTCCTACTGATAGCTTATAGATACAGCATGTACATGTATCTATTATAAAGAATCAGACACAGTTAAAAATATCATTCCTATAAATTAAGCAGCAGAAGGCAAATTTGGCCTCTTATAACTTTCTGTTCTGTAGTTCATTGTTTTCTATAGTGTGTGCTTTCTTGATACTTCTTGTTGTTGTTTTGCAGTACTGGGAATTGAGACCCAGTACAGGGCCTTACATGTGCTAGGCAAGCATTCTACCATTGAGCTATATCCCAAGCCTTTGAGATTATTTCGTATGAGTAAACAAATTTAGTATTTCCTTGCTAGTTCAGGATAGTTTAATATTCATAGTTCATTTATTTAGCATACATAGAATAATCAATAAGTAAATCTAATTTGCTTATAGAAGAGCAGGTAGTTGTTTTTCAGTGGCCACTGGTTCTCACTTAACTTGAGAAATGTGGGTAAATAAAAAGCCCATTTACTTTACTAACAGAATCATTACAAAGAGTATTTAATACTATCTGGGTGAGACTATTAAAATCGTTTAAGTATAAAGCCAGGTATTAAAAAGTAGATACTCAAATTTAAGAAAAACAAGTAAAATCAAATAAGGTGTATAAAGCCAGGTATTAAAAAGTAGAACTCAAATTTAAGAAAAACAAGTAAAATCAAATAAGTAGATGCATTTTACCAGGTGTAGTGGTGCACAACTTTAATTCCATCTAATCAGAAACCAAAGGCAAAAGTATTGCAAGTTCGGGGCCAGCCTGAGTAGCTTAGTGGGACCCTGTCTGAAATTAAAAAAATAAGGAGGACTGGGGATGTAGCTCAGTGGTAGTGAATCCCTGCATTCAATCTCTAGTACTAGAAAAATAAAAAATAAGTGGATGCATTCAGAGGTAATATAGGTTTACAGTATCAACTTGTCCTTCTAACTGGTACATCTGCTTTGGGAGCAGGTATTACCATTTTTTACCTGCCTCCAAATCTGAGCTTGTCAATTAGAGACTTACTGGTAGATCACTGCTTATTTTCTCTTCATCAGTATATGATAAGATTAATAACCTCATTGTAAATACTTTGTTATTTAAATGTAGAGCTTCTTTATATTCTAGTTTATAATGCTACATATATGTAATGGATATGGCATTTTTGTTTTCTGTCCTGAGATTATAGAAAGTAACTCTTGATATAAAAATGGTTTATGGTAATTGTTGATAGCTCATTGTATTCCATGAAAAAGGAATTAAACTAAATTAAAATTAAAAGGAATTAAATTAAAGGAATTAAAATTTTGCATTCTAACTTAAGTATTCACTTAAGTCCTTATTTCATTTATCCCTTTATTTATCCTGGTAGCTACCTGCTGCCCTACTTTCACCAAGCAAATAAATACATAAAGCAACACAGGAATGGGTTTTATTCAGATAATATGAAGTGATTACCAGTAATGTGTTTGTCTTAATTTGTCATGGCAAACTGTGCTGAACAGATGAAATCTTTGATGAATTAAACATTGCTAATTAATTTTTCTTTATGACAAATGATTACCTGGGAATTTTACCGTTTCATATTAACTAGTAACCTTATTTATGCATGATGACGTTTCATGTTTATTGAATTTTATTTATTGGTATATTGTTTCTTTTTACAAAGGGAACCATGGAAGATAAGATATATGATCGGCAAGTAACTAAACAGTCATTATCTTTTCGAGTTGTTGATCAACAACAGGTTGAGCGCCATTTTACTATGAATGAGCTTACTGAACTTTATACCTTTGAGCCAGACTTATTAGATGACCCTAATTCAGAAAAGAAGAAGAAGAGGGATACTCCCATGCTGCCAAAGGTAAAACATATTTAAATTATTGGCTTAAAAATAGTGAACATGAATCAAGGAAGTTTTACTGTTACTCTGAAAGTTGGTCATCTGATTGCGACTATATTTCAGTTTTTTAGTGTGAATAAAATTGTATTTAATAAACTTGTTTAGATGCTTGATCCATTTTCCATATAACACTGTGAAAAGATAGTATATTTTGAAATATGTATTTTGTGCTAAGTAAAAAGTTCTGCCCCTGCCCAAAAAAATATTTGAGAGACCTTAAATGAAATAGTATGATTCTCTTTTGATAAACCTCCAGTAGAGAGCATTAATAATTTAAATAATTCCATATTATATTCTATAATTCTGTCTTCTTTAAACTTCTTTTCTGTCATAGAGCAAGTAAAAGTCAGTAAATACCCAACAAGTATTTCCAAAGATACTCATTGCAGATATCTTGGTATCTGCTTACCCAATCTCTCTCTCTCTCTCTTTTTTTTTTTTTGGTACCCAGGATTGAACTCAAGGGCACTTGACCACTGAGCCACATCCCCAGCCCTATTTTGTATTTTATTTAGAGATAGGGTCTCACTGGGTTGCTTGGCACCTCGCTTTAGCTGAGGCTGGCTTTGAACTTGCGATTCTCCTGCCTCAGCCTCCTGAGCCGCTGGGATTACAGGTGTGCACCACCTCACCCTGGACTACTTTCCTATTTTTACCAAGTACAGAAATGTACAAAGTAACACATGACTTCATTTTTTTTTCAGATAAAATGAAATGATTATCAGTAAATGTAATTTTCTTAATTTGCCATGGCAAAGTGCACTGAACAGACGAACTCTTTCATGAATTAAGCAACATTGTTAATGAGTTTTTTTTGACAAATTATCAGGGAAATGCAAACCTAAACTATAACAGAGATACCACTTCACACCTATTAGGATAGCTATTTTCAAAGATACAAAAGACATTAGGTGCTGGTGAGGATCTGGAGAATACTGTATACTGTTGGTGGGAATGTGAATTGTACAGCCACTAGTGAAAACGGTATGAAAGTTCTTCAGAAAATTAAAAATGGAGCTACCATATGATCCAGCAATCTCACTTCCAGGTCTGTATCCAAAGGAATTGAAATCAGGATCTTGAAGAGATGTCTCTGAACTCCTGTGTTCATTGCAATATTAATCACAAATAGCTAAGACACGGAAACAACCTAATGTCCATCAACAGATGAATGGGTAAAGAATATGTGTTATATACATATGATGGAATATTATTCAGCCTTAAAAAGGCAAGAAATCCTTCTATTTGCAATAACATGAATGAATCTGGAGTGCATTAAGCTAAGTGAAAAAAGAATATAGGACATAAACTATGTGATCCCACTTAATTGCAAAATCTAAAATATTCTGTTTCACAGAAGCAGAGAGGGATATGGTAGTTTCTAGGGATTAAGAGGAGGGGAAAGTGGGGAGATACTTGGTTAAAGAACACTAAGTTTTAGTTAGGCAAGATGAACTAGTTCTAGAGATAGTGTCTGCAGTTAATAGTACTACACTGTATACTTAAAATTTTGTCAAGAAGGTAGATCTTATGTTCTTTTATAAAAAATAGTGGGATGAAATATTTAGAGATGTTGGATATGTTTATTGCATCAATTATGGTGATAGTTTCATCATATCTCTAAACTCATTGACTTATATACATTAACCCACTAAGTTCCAAGTTTTCAATTTTGTGAGTATTTCAACAAAATTGACACTGCATATGTAATAAATTGAAGTCAGTTGGACATGGTGGTGCACACCTATATATAATCCCAGCAATTTGGGAGACTGAGATAGGAATATTTTAATTTTGAGGCCAGTCTTAGCAACTTGGGGGAGACCCTGCCTGAAAAAAACAAAAAGGACTGGGGATGTAGCTTAGTGGAAAGCACCCCTGGGTTCAGTTTCCTGTACCGAACAAAAGTCAGAACTCATAATCTGTAGATTATATATTAGTATTAATATTAGTATAATTTTTGTATAATTATGTTATTACTACCATATTTAAGTTTTTGTAGGTATTCCACATTTGGAATAGTGTGACAAAATGTGTTAAATTTTTATAGTTTTTATATGTCAAAAATTGTGAAGTTGTAGAACTTAATTGAAAATAATTTTTACTTAAATTCTCTATAATATTAAAAGCTTTTAAAATATTTTCACTATTACCTTAGTTGATCATTGAAATATCTTTTCTTATTAGTCAGTAATTTGTTGAATTAACATTATAATTCAAATTTCCTTACTATAAACATTAATGTTGTTTCTTGCACTGTTACATTGCTAGAGGCAAATAATTGTTTACTCAGCTTTTTAAAAACAAATCAGCATATAAAATAATACTAATTTTTCAATGCTTCTCACTGTGATAAAGATTTTTTCACTTGGAAAAGGACTGTTAGAGATAATCTAGTAATGCCCTCTGGTTTTATAGATGGGGAAAGTTTGGATCAGAGACAATGACTTACCACAGTTTATAGCTAGTGAGTGGCAGAGCCAGGACTAATATCTACATCCATATTCTGGTACATTTTTTGGATAAGGAATTGTTATTTAATAGTAATGTAGCAGGTAAAGATACTTCTAAGTAAAATGGCAGTTGTGTGTTTATTTTATAAAATTTGATATGATGGTAGATATACTTTTGACCCTTTTGAACATAGAAGAAAATCTACATGTTATTCTTATTTAAATAAAGATATTACTTATTTAAACTTATTCCCATTATCTAAAAGCCATATTGGGGGTATGGTGCTTTTCTGGTTGTTTTGGTTTCAAATTGAAGCACTTAATGTTCTGTGCCACTGTTAAAAGAAATGTAGTTACTTGGGTATCCAGTCAATTCATCAAAGTCATTTAAGTCACTTGTAAAAATAACATTCTCAAAAGTAGGGACCAAGGGTATAGTACACTGTTGGAGAGCTTGCCTAGTGTGGGCAAAGGCCCTGTGTTTGATCCCCAGCACTGCAAATGAAATGAAGTTCCATAGTATTTCAGAGTGGCTAGTGAAACCTAACTAGCCTAGCCCTGTTAGAAACTCAGTAGTATATTAGCTCTTAATGCAGTTGGACACATTTAATTAAAACCTATAGGAATAGAAATAAATGTTTTTCTAATGCTAATATGTAGCATTTTAAAAATATCTTAATTTTGTATATGTAAGCAAATATTTTGTTTTTCTAATCGATGAACTTAAAGTTAACAGATAGAACATTTAGGAAAGCATTTTGTTTGTTTGTTCATTCTTATGCTGGGGATCAAACTTAGGGCCTCCAGCATGCTATGCAACTAGTCTACCACTGACCTATATCCCCAACCCAAGAGTTTATCTTTGTGACAACTGCTATGAAGTCCATTGGACTACAACTTAGGTCCACTTGAGGCTTAATTTGACCATTTTTTCTGTTAGTTTAAATATACTTGAATAAAAAGTATCTTTTCAGTATTCATGTTATGAAATATTAAATTGATAATTTGACTTTATTAATTATATCACAGAATGTGATTAAGTTTCTTGAATAGCCTGAGAAATTCCCTGTGCAGAAACAGATTCAATTGTATACCTTTAAATGTATACAAACACAAATGGAATCATACAATGCATACTCTTCTACAGCTTACTTTTTTCACCTAGATGTATTTTAAACATGTTACTGTATTGGTACATACACTGCCTTTTAAAAAATACTGCATAGTACTACTTTATTTTTCTATTAACTTTTGTATCCACATCACCTTTCATAATTTTAAATGGCAAGAAGTATTCTTTTCAGGATTTGTACCTATTTTTATCATTTTGAAAAATAGTGAAGTTCCCCTCTTTGAGAAATATGTATGTGTAACATACTTCCTAAAATTATGCTTAAATTTAAACTCAGCTTTTTAAAGAAATAGCTCATGGTTAGTAATTTTCCAATAGGAAGCAAACATTCCAATTAAAGTGAAAATTGCTTTAAATTTATTCACTATATGGTGGATTTCTAGTTATAGGAAAAATGTTTAATTGGATAAGCATTTATTATTTGCTGACTTTGAAAGGGACTATGAGGATATGGTGAGAAGAATAAAACATTGTGCTTTAAAGAAGAGTTTAAAAATTCCCTAGGAAGTACAATTTAATTATTATGGGCTCTCTGGAAAGAAACCATCCGTTATTTGTAATTGGAGCTCTGAGTCTTCAAAGGTACCCTGCTTTACATACTTCTCTTGCTTTTAGTGCTTTGCCAAAGAGCAAAAAGGAAAAGAAAGTCAAATGCCATTTTTTAATGGCTGGCCCATAATTTCCCCCTATTCCTTTTCCCAGTTTCTAAAGTCCCTCCTTGGTTTACCACCTTGCTTTGCTAGCTTGGACCCCATCTTTTTAATTAAAAATTGATACATAAAATTACAAAGTATATCATAAGCATTCATGAAATCATTATTGTCTTAGTCTATTCAGGCTGCTATTACAAAAATGCCATAAACTAGCTAATTGTAAAAAGAAATATTTGTTTCTCATAGTTCTAGAGGCTGAGAAGTCCAAGAACAAGGTACCAGATTCAGTGTCTGGTGATCAAATGCCATATTAACACAAAGTGCTTCAACTGTCCCATAGTTCTTGAAAAAAAGGAAAATTATACTTAAATTACTAATTTCTTTTGGTGTTTCATACTCCGAGCTATACAATTTATTCACATTACCTCCCTCAATCCAGTAGCAACTGAAAACCAGGTAATGTTGTTTTCATTATCAAGATGAGGAAATTAAGGCTGGAGAGTTATGTAGCTTATCCAAGTTTATACACTTAAGTTGTGTTAAAGCTGGCCTCAGTCTGCTGAATTCAAAAAGCATATACTCTGGGACTGGGGAAGTAGCACAGTTGCAGAGCATTTGCCTAGAGGTTGTGAAGCCAAGGGTTCCATCCCAGTGTTGGGAGTGGAGTGTGTACTCTTAATCATTATAGTTTATTGCCACTCAAACAAAGATCACAAAGTTATTTCCAGTGACTGGAGATATAGCTTAGTGGTAGAGCACTTGATTAGCATGTATGAGACCCTTGGTTAGATCCCCAGATCTGGGGGGGAAAAGTTATTTCCAAGTATGAGAAACAAGGCAAAATAGTTTTAAGAAAAATTATAACATACCATGTTACCTTTCTAATTATCACAGTAACTAAAAACTGTCAGGAATCTATAAGGCTTAGGGTGTATGTGAGATTTAACTGAAGGAGAGATAGACCAGTTGGGGAGAGAAAGTAAAAACAAAAGAATTCTTCTTAAAAACAAAAGAATGAATGACTGATGTGATTGGCACTATGTTTGCTATAATAGATAGGAAAGGAGGATATAGCTTTCAGGTTCATTTAAAAGTTTTTTTAGTTGTAGATGGACAAAATACCTTTAACATTTTTATTTATTTTTTAATATGGTGCTGAGGATCAAACCCAGTGCCTCACACGTACTAGGCAAGCATTCTACCATTGAGCTGCAACCCCAGCCCTCAAGTTTTGATGAAATAAATCAGAGAAGTTGACCCATAAAAGATGATTATCATTTAATTGGATTAAGGGAAGAAGAATGAGATATAAACAACTGGTTAGAGAGTTTGTACAGAAGAAGTAAGGTAGGCTTAAGAGCTGAAGAATAAATGGGTCTGATGAAGAGTTCACATTGGATGAGTGGTGTGGGGCCAGCTATGAGAGCCATGAAAGGCAAACAGAGGCATTTGAATTTAAAATAGTACAGTATTCATTATAAGTTCTTGAATGAGACTGTGGTATAATGAATGTGGGGTTTGCATCATTAACCTGGCAGTAAATTTTAAGTCCTTCGGGTATAAATCGAGGAGTGGGATAACTGGGTCAAATGGTGCTCCATACTGCTTTCCAGAGTTGCAGTCCCACTAGCAATGTGTGAGTGTACCTTTTTCCCTACATCCTTGCCAACATTTATTGTTACTTGTATTCTTGATAATTATCATTTTAACTGTAGTGAGATGAAGTAGTTTTAATTTTTATTTCTCTGATTGCTAGAAATGTTGAACATTTTTTCATATATTTGTCGACCATTCATATTTCTCCTTTTGTGAAATGTCTGTTCAGATCCTTTGGCCATTTATTTATTGGGTTATTTGTTTTGCGGTTTCGGTATTAAGTTTTTGAGTTCTTTATATTTCCTGGAGATTAATGCTCTGTCTGAGGTGCAGGTGGCAAACATTTTCTCCCATTCTGTAGGCTCTCTCTCCATGATTTTGGTTGTTTCCTTTACTTTCTTTGAAGAAGCTTTTTAGATTGATGTCATCCCATTTATTGATTATTGATTTTACTTCTTGTGCTTCAGGAGTCTTGGTGAGGAATCCAGTTCCAAAACAGACATGATGGAGGGTTGAGTCTACTTTTTCTTCTAGCATGCACAGGGTCTCTGGTCTAATGCCTAGCTCCTTGATCCACTCTGAGTTGGGTTTTTGTGCAGGGTGAGAGATAGGGCTCTAATTTCATTCTACTGCATATGAATTTCCAGTTTTCCCAGCACCATTTGTTGAAGATAGCCTGGCAGGAATTTTTAATATGAGAATATATAATAGGATGAAAATTGAGGAGTAAATCAGACATATCATGAAAATGGATGGTAAACTCAATAATTGGTGATCGGTCGTAGCTCTCAAATGTGTAGAGAGAGAAATTTTCAGCCTAAATAATGAAGCCTATTTATTCATTAATTGGTTAAAAGTGTTTAAGGGTGCCTGTGATATGCCTTGATGGTTGCCAGGGTTACATTTATAAATAAAACTAGGATATTACTCTCAGGAAACCTATAGTTTAATACACTTACCTTAAGCAAATATATATAATGAAAGTTATGTGTCCTATAATAGGAATTTGTACAGGCACCAAAAAGGGAATATTAATTTTTTTCTTGGAGGACTTGATGATGAGAACTTGATACTTAAGAGGGCTTGAACAGATGTTGAAAATAGAAGTAGATACCCTATTTGCATTGCTAAGAGGGCAAAAGAGGAGCAGGAAACATCACCCATAAAACAGCATGACAAATTTGAGGAGCCTCAAGTGATTCAAAATATATAAGAATGTCAGAAAATAGTGATAGTATAGGGGTAGGCATGGGAAGAGGTGAGAGAAAAGACTGAAAAGTAGATGGAAATCACATCATAGAGAGTTTGGAGCCAGATGTGGTAGCACACACCTGTAATCCCAGCTCCTGGGGAAGCTGAGCCTGAATTATTTAGAGTTCAAGCCCAGTCTGGGCAACACAACATGAGCCTTTAAAAAAATAAAAGGAGTTTTGTACATTGTGTTATATAGGCCATGGGATCTCTTTGGGAATTGTAAACAAGAGACATTGGATTTACATTTTAGAAATATCATTTTGTGTAGCATTGTGGAAAATGGAGTGGAAAAGAGAAAAATGAATGTTATAATATGATTTTAAAGATGATTCAGGTGGGAGAGATAATGGCAGTCTTAAATCAGGAGCTAGTGCTGGGAATCTATTGATATAGGTATTCAATAAAGGTTAACTTTCTTTCCTAGGTTGATAATTAGAATTTCATTTAACTTTGCCAGTACTTTAATAGAATTTGAAAATCGGTCCTCTGTAATGGGTACAAGTATGTGTTTTGATATTTGTTGTGAAGGGATTTCTTGATATTTGACCCTGCTTTTATTTCAGAGTTGGTTCCTATTATTAGAGTGCAATTGCAAACCCCTTCCTTTTATTTTAATTTTTAAGATGAAAGACTGATTAAAAATGGTACATTTTAATTCCCCTGTCCCATTCCTATTATCTAAATGGCAATTAAATTGCATGCCTTTTATGTTACTTTTCTTTGTCTTTGAAAGCATGCACTTTGAATTTACTTGATATGTGATTATTTTCTCTTTCTGCTTCATTTTTTCTTTATTATATCATCTGTTCCTGTATTTCTAGTCTTCTAGTTTCTTTTACTCTTCCACTTTCTAATCAGATTAAATATCAGAGACTTATTAGTCACTTGAGTTTTTCAAATTATTTTTAATCTTCGAAACTCTTTAAAGGCAAGAACTATAGTTTTTGCTCCTCCTTTATTATCCCATAGTGAATAATACAATATGGGGGCACTTTGACCTTTTTGAATTTCTTTATAGTGATATTTAACTGGACTTGTATCATTCTTTAATAATCTATACATCATTGAAAGGCAACATTGGAATTATTTTGCAAGCAGTGTAATTAAAATGAAGAATGGTTAGTCTGTTATAGTGGTTTTATGAAAGGAAGAAGGTTAAAGTTTAAATTGTATCTTTTCATTCTTTCCTAAATCTGCCTTTGGAGTTAGCTTCATTCATCGTCCCACTCTATTACTTATATGTTTTTTTAAATAAATCTCCCCATCGGAGTCTTAATTGTTGTAGCTAATGATGATTTTTCCCATTTTGAAATAGAGCAGTCTTATAGTCTTGTGAGTCCATTATTTTAGTAAATTGACTTCAGGGTCTCCTGAATGATGTTTACCAAGTGTCTCCTGCATCTCTTAGTTTTTCAAGTTTATGTTCCTGGGCCATTTTGAAACTTCAGCTAACTTGCAATTCATTTAACACAAGTTTCTAGCAATAATTGTTGACTGATTCTTAATTATTTGTTTTTAAATATTAAAGTAGTATCTAGCCTTCATTAACATTTATATAAATGTTGCTTGGGAGACTGCCTTTTCTGATAATAAAATTATAAATTACATAGATATCGGAGATAAAAAATTTTGGTCAAGGTCATGTTTTATAATATGCTTAAGTGGGTGTTTTGTTCCTCTTAAGTACAGTGTACACAGCCTAAGCTCTATACCCTTTATTAAGAAAATAAAAGCCAGCAAAACTGGCATAGAAAAATTTTTGCCCTTTCCTCTTCCAGCAGTGTACTACTTATGTCTTTTTAAATGTGAACTGCTTATTGCTAATTACAGGGAGAACAAAATGGGATTTAAACTAAAATACCCTAAATGAGGCTTTAGGTTTGCTTTCTCCACCCTGATTTTGTATACAATTTTCTCTCCTTGTCTTTAGTCTTTTATTCAAACTTCAATACCTCAAAACACAGTTTCCTGAACAGAGATGTTATTGTGTAGTTTTATTAGCCAGTGGGTGTAATATAAAGTTTTACCTTAGTCATTCTTAAAACTAGTATGAAATGTACCCCATTTAAATAATTTGATATGAAGTATGAAATAGCTAATCAACCTATCTCAGGAACTTTCTTCAGACTAGCATACATTTACTTTCAAGAATAAAGGTTCAAAAGGACCCATTTAATTATAGGACAAGTGTTAGTAACCTATGACATATGAACCACATGGTGGCACATGGACCCAATTTTTGTTGACATTTACTTCTAAGAAGTCATACTCATAATTAAAATATGAGGTTTCATGTCATTACTACTTCTTGCCTCTTTTATCACAAGTTTAATGTTTGTTTATTAAAATAAATTCTAGTAATATTCCCATATTTGTATTTACTAGTATCAAAATTATTATTCATGTGAATAATAGATGACCAGAAAATACAATAAACTTAAGAGAAATGGTTTTAAATCTACCATTACTTTATAGGTTGTTAAAGTGTCTCCTATTTTAGTGTTTGCTGGGATGGTGATGCCAAATGATAAGAACTGTTGGTTTACGCCTTTTTTCCCCCGGGTAATCTGCCAAACCCCTTTTACGATGTAATCTTAGGCAAGCCATATGAACTTTTTAGCTTCGCTTTCCTCCAGAATATAATAATACCTACCTCACAGAAGTGAAGTGTGTAGCACATAGTAATTGCTCATGTTTACTCTTTTTGCTATTAATATTTCTTTTATACTAGGTTCATTTCTCAGAAAGCAGTATGGAATTGAATTTTCTTTGAACTTCAGAGGAGTCATAGGCGGTCCTGATCTTTTGGACATATGATGGTTTAGTAGAAGACTAAAAACATTCAGTTGCTGGAGGAAATAATCTTAGCTAGACTTTACTTGACAGGCATTTGAGGCTTGGACTCCCCTAGAGATCAATTATATTTGGTTGGGAATATGATAATGTTTAAATATTGGTAATCACTCCCAGTGTAGTTAGCACTCAGTTACCTAAGAATGAATACTCCTCCCAATATTCAAGGTGTTTTTTTTTCTGCCTTAAATAATACAGACAACTTTAGAAGAATTATCTACCTTATAACTGGCTAATGTCTCTGTAGTAATTTTTAAAAGTGGAGGAGTACTTCTACTGCCCCTTCACACACCTCACAATAAATATTTAATAGACTGGCCATGCTTAGATTATAAAGCTGTTTTGTAAGGAACCAAGGTCACCAAGTCTTTTAGGAAAATCATTTAGGTTACAGAAACCATGGTACCAATGATACCCCTAGATGGCAGCCTCCCATACCATGGCCAGATGTCTTATAAATAATCGCCAGCAGAAGCATCAGAATTTATAAGATAGCCTTGGGCTGGGGTTGCAGCTCAGTGGTAGAGCGCTTGCCTAGCATGCATGACACACTGGGTTCGATTCTCAGCACTGTATATAAATTTTTAAAAAAAGGTCTGTTGACAACTAAAAAATATTTAAGTGTGTGTGTGTGTGAGAGAGAGAGAGAGTGAGTGATAGCCTTGCTGACCAAGTTGGGGATGATACACAAGGTTCTGTTGGTTTAGTTTCCTTATGGAGACTTTAGGACAACAGAAGTATTTGCTACCAAGATCATGAAAATCCTGACCTTTAAAATACCAGCTTTGTATTTAGTAAATGCTCATTTCTTAAGTGAATTAAGGTGGTAGAAGCCTTTTCTACTACATAGTCAAATTAAAATATTTATCTGTTCCCTCTAGACTCTAAAGTCTATATGAGGGCAGGGCATATACCAGTGTGTCTTTATCACAGTGTTCAGAGCACATGACACAATATGCAGTGTTTCTCATGAGTGAGTATCCAGTGAAAATGTATCACATGAACAATGAATTTCTGCCCTAAAATCACAAGAAGATTGTTGTAAGGTGTTAGATGATATGCCTTTAAAATAGTGGTTTTTCTCCTTTGTAGTCCTTGGACTAACCTGTATCAGAATGACCAGGGGACTTGATAAAGTGCAAAGTGCCAGTTCCTGGCTTCACCTTTTTTTTTTTTTTGTACTGATGATTGAACTCAGGAGCACTTTACCACTGAGCTACATCCCCAGATCTTTTATGTATATTTTGAAATAGGGTTTCACTAAGTTGCTGAGGCTAGCCTCAAAAGTGCTCTAGAGTCTCTGGGGTTACAGGTGTGCATGTGTCACCACACTGGGCAGATTTCTAGCTTCATCTAAGAACTTCTGGATGTGGACCCAGAGGGAATCGTTATTTTTAACAGTGTCAGTACTGGGATATATACAGGGTATTATAACAACATGATTTTTCTTTACAATTGCTATTAGCTCTAACTTTGAGTTAAAAATAATAAAAAGTGGGACTGGGAATGTGGCTCCATGGCAGAGAGCTTGCCTAGCATGCGTGAGGACTTGCATTCAAGCCCTAGCACATCATCATCATCATCATTGTCTACATCATTATGTAGCTAACATTTATGGAGCTTTTTTTTTTATGCCAGGCACTGTGCTAACAGGTTTTCTAGCATTACTTCCTTTAATGCTAGCCACCTTACAAAGTAAATACAATTTACTTCTGTTTTTCTAGATGGTGAAATTATAGCACAGAGATGTCACACAGCTAATAAGTGGTGGGACCTGCATTGCATTTGAACTCAGTGCCATGACCATACACTGTAACCACTACACTATATTGTACTGAATTAATTATATGATTAAACTTGTGAAATAAGTAAATTGAATCACTCTCCTGTTGTATGACTGTATCCTTCATCAGTACTGTGGGTTTATGGAAAGATTTGTTCAATGTTCAAGGTATGTCATGTTGGAAAGTAGGTTTCATCCTTTAGTCACTATAAATTCCTAGGGTGGCAAAGTTAATCCTAGTCCTCCTTAATTACTTTTCATGCCGAATTTATTCATTTCAACCCTAAGTTGTTATACCTTAATAGTTAAGAACAAGGCCCTTGGCCTTGGGTTGTAGCTCAGTGGTAGAGCATTTGCCTTGCAAGTGTGAGGCACTGGGTTTGATCCTCAGCACCATGTAAAAATAAATAAGTAAATAAAGATATTGTGTCCATTTGCAGCTAGAAAATATTGTTTTAAATGAACAGGGCCCCAGGGCAGGACTACCTGGATTTGATTCTTGACCCTAGTCAAGATATTTGACTTCTCTGTGCCCCTGTTTCTTCATCTATAATTCTGAGAAACTTATGTCCACTCTTCAAAATGTCACCCTTTCCACTTTTATTTTCATCTTTGTGACCATGAATTATCTGAATACCTGCTCTTTTTGGTCATTTTTGTGGTACTTGGGTTCAAACCCAGGGCCTCATACATACTCATGCACACTCTGTCACTGAGCTACTGAGCTACACTCCAGCTTTCTTTTTCTTTTAGCCTCCATGTCTTTTTTTAGTACCAGAGATTAAACCCAGGAGTACTTAACCACTGAGCCACATCCCAGCCCTTTTTATTTTTTATTTAGAGACAGGTTCTTGCTAAGTTGCTTAAGGCCTTTGCTAAGTTGTTGAGACTGGCTTTGAACTTGCCATCCCCCTCCCTCAGCCTACTGATCTACTGAGATTATAGGTATGTGCCTCTGTGCCTGGCTAGTCTTCATATCTTTTAACTTTTCATTTTTATTCCTATTTCTTTATATTTTTCTACTGTCTTCTGGAAGAGCACCTTAGTCTGATTTTTTGGTTCACTAAAGTTATTCTTCAGTGGTATCCTTCCCACTGTTTGTACTATCCATTCAGTTATTTCAACTGTTATTTTTTATCCCTAATGTTCATTTGATGTTTAAATAATTTTGTGAATTTCATATTGGTAATATTTTCATAACTGATTAACTTATTAATAACTGATTAACACAGCATGTGTTGCCAGTTGTTACTCCAAGGATGTGTCTGTAAGCTTCTGAAATTCTTATTTCCTTTTCCCTTCTTTATTTTCTATAGGGTTGGTTTTGAGAGACAGTGCCAGCAGCCCATGCTTGTTCACCATCTTGGTCATCTGATCTTATAATAGGGGATAATAATAGATGCTTCATAGAGATATGAAAATTAAATTAGGTATTCCACGTGAAGGTCTGAGAATAGTGCTGGAATTTAGTCATGCATCTGGTTTAGCTGTAAAAAAAAATCTAGAGAGGGCTGACTTGGATTCAGATCTCAGTTTCACAGCACTTTTTAACTTTTTTTGGGAGAGATGGGTATGGGGGATAGAACCCAGGCCACTTAACCACTGAGCCAAACGTCAGGCCCTTTTAATTTTTTTGAGACAGGGACTTACTAATTTGTTTAGGGCTTCACTAAGTTACTGAAGCGGATCTTGAACTTGTAATCCTCTTGCCTCAGACTCCTGAGTCACTGGGTTTATAGGCATGCTGTTGTGCTTCAGCATCATTAGGAGCAAAGATAGCATTCAGAAAGAAAAGGAAAAGAAACAAGGCCCTTTATTTTTACATAATAGTAAGAATCAACAAATCACTTTCTGTCTGTGTCTCAATCTCTTGTATTAGGACAACAACAAATTAACTTGTTTAAAGTTCTTTCTAATCCTAACATTTTTGATTTTCACATGCATAAATTGCTCAGTTTTTCACATTAGATATTGAGCAATGTCCTTTAGACATGAGCTACATTTAAAATATACACAGATATTCTCAGGTCAAATAATAATTTATTAATCTTTCTACAGCTTTGACTTCCATTAGTCTAGGATCTTCTTGGATAATTCCTATATCAGATAATTTGTCCTGTCAAACATCTCTTGAATTTTTTATTAGAAAAACTTAAAACTCCTCACTGTATGGAAACACATTGTTGGTGGTTTGTTTGTTTTTCATTAAAGTCTGCTTTAGCATCTTTAGAAAATTTATTAGAAATAAGAGAAAATGGTAAAAAAAAATACTGGTAGAGTTCTCCCAATAGCTTACCAAAAGAAGAATGTGTTTTGGAGAAGATAGTTAAATTTCATCAGATATTACAGATGGTGAGAAATGGTCAGACCTGAGAATTGACCATTAGATCTTTTATTAGTTTGTTCTTTCATTTATTCATTTAGTTATTTATGTTTATTGGGGATCAAATCCAGGGCCTCATGCTTGCTAATAGGCAAATGCTCTACTACAGAACCGTGTCCTCAGACCAAGCTATGTTCTCAACCCAGCCATTAGATTTAGCAACACAGAGATCATTGATAGACCAGGCACAGTGCTAAGCACTTTATAAGTAATATTTAATTTCTAAAATAACCATGTGAAATAGATACTAGGTTCATTTACAGATCAGGAAACTGAGGCTCAGCGTGGTAACTTACTTAAGGACATAAAGCTAGTAAATAGTAGAATTAGAATTTAAATCCACTTAAAACTAAATCTGTACTGTTCATCCAATACAGCAGCCATGGATGGGACTTGGGATGTAGCTCAGAGGTAGAACACATGCCTAGAATAATGTATAAGGCTCTGGGTTCAATCCTCAGCACTGCCCAAACAATGTCACCAATGCAAGACCCACTAGCTACCTGTGGTTATTATGTTAAAACTAAAATTAAAGTTCTTCAGTCACACTAGTCAAATTTCAGATGCTTAGTAGTCACGTAGGTAGTAACTACTGTAGTACTCTAAAGCCTATGATCTTAACAACTACACATAAATCCTCCCAATTTACAAAGCTACCACCTTTTTATTTATATATGTATGTGTATATCTGTCTATATATTTCATTTAAATCCTGCCATTAAACTTTTCATCTGAAATTCAGAAGACTGACAAAGGTTGTTTTTTTTTAATCAGATAAGTTTATTCCAGCAGTATTATATTGGTGATTATATTCCAAGCAGTGTAGTCATAAAATTCTGTATCATAGGAGTTCAGAAGGATGTGACTAACATGTTGGAATAATCAATAATCCTTTATTAATACAGGAACTTTAGTGTCATAGTAACTGTATATTAATAGCTTAAATGGTATTACTCTGTTGGTTATGTTGGTTAAGTCAAATGGAAGTCTTTTAACGCTTTAAAGGAAGAGCAGCAGGATATAGAAACTGATTTTTATTTATTTATTTATTTTTGCGGTGCTAGGGATCAAACCCAGGGCCTTGTGCTTGCAAGCAAAGCACTCTACCGACTGAGCTATCTTCCCAGCCCCTAGAAACTGATTCTTTTAGGAGAATTAAGTAGGTGAATACCTTGCTTTTGTCTCTTCAATTACTAGCGTTTGCTGGGCCAAGTTTTTTACATCAGGTTTATTATTTTGGACTCTATATAAATTTTGGACTATTTTGGACTTTGGAATATAAATTCCATGAGAGAACTGATCAGTATAAGAATTACTAGCTGATCTTATTTATATAATTTTAAATCATTTTCTTCAAATGTTTTCTTTTTTTCAAATATAACTTGTTCAGTCCACAGCTCCACACAAAACAAAACAAAACCCATGATATAACTTGAAATAGCTGCTTCAATTCCTAGTTTGTATTCATTCCACTTTCTTGTTAAAATATACTGTAGTTGAGTTAGAGGATGTAATATTGTGAAATAAAGATGATAACTACAGATTGTATATGGTAAGAATTGATTTTCAATTCAGGTTCTGCCTGGAAAGTTGCAACCTTCAGAAAAATCTCTGCAGTCATATAAAATTCAGAATGAAAGCTCTCTACCTCACAGTAGCATGTGTAATAATTTTAATGGATAATCAAGTTTTAAAGGTTAAATACTAAATATAGTATCTAGCTCTTTAAATGTTAAATTAAGAAAAATATTCTTATCAAAGGAGGCTTTACCCTCCACCAGAGTTAGTTTGGCAGGCCTGCATTTTCTTTCGTTGAAAGTGACAAGTTCTGTAGTTGTCACCATCTTATTCATACCAGCAATTTGGGAATCAGGATGTATTTATAAATGCTCTCTGGCAAAGGTTGTGTGCTCTTGACCCAAAAATCTGATACGAGGTGTTATATGAACTTCATTCAATAAGCTCTCTAGTTACTTATCAAATGCACAACTTTTTTTTTTCCAGCGTAGTTTGGGAAGAAATGGGCTTCAAATTTGAAAGTAGATGCTTTTTGAACCAGGAATATTAAATTTCTTTACTAAAAATATAAACTTATTTAAATTAATAAAATGAATTTTTCATAGTTTTTTTGAGTGGATAGTTATATTTTCTAGTGACATTTTATTTCCAGATACTGTAAAACTCAAACCAAAAGTGATGGTAAGCAAAATATTTTTGAAACATGGCAAACCTTCTATCCTACCCTCAGGCAAAGTCTCGATTATTTTTTAACAATTTTATTTTCAAGGTTGAATTTCAGAATTAATTAAATGGGAATTTTTGTCAGTTTGCCAAATACTTTAAACTTCTAAATAAATTAGCTTGAACTTTTAATTTATCATTAATTTTGCTTTATTATTAATTGAACTAGTCATTTTTAAAGCTTAAACTAATTTAGGTTGTTAGCTAAAATATAGACCGTGCTTTTTTCAGCTTGTTGGCTTTTTCACTTATTTAAGGAAAATAAAGTTTGGACAAAGAAATGTAAAGGTACACATTTGGATGTAATTTAAACCTCATTTTGATGACTGTTGGCTTAGTGATTATAGATTCTTTTCCAGTATTGTTTTCAATAATAGTGTTACTATAGCAACTAATATAAATGCTGCACTTTAAAGGGGAGAAACAAAACGTCTGCACTGATTTGTGTTGTATATTGGGGTGAAGATTTTCTTTATTAACTTTTATATCTTGCTCTGGAATTTGCAGAATTGTTTTTCCTGAAGAAATAACCTGAGGATCCTGTTACAAATACTTTTTTGCCCTTTTAATCTCATCATTTGTTTCTTGTATTATTCATAGAGTGCTGCAATTGATTTAAAAGGGGAAGATGCAGAAAGTCTGTATTCAAAATCCTGTATCTTCTTTCACTTATTTGTGTCTTACACAGCACCCTAGAATAAAGATTTCTGCTTTCCTGCTTTTGAAATGTATAAATAAATAAGTTCGATAACTTATGCTGTCTTTTCTTTATTAAAATGAAGATGATGGTGAGCATACTTGTCTAAGCCCTTGAGTATTACTGCCATAATCACTATATAGACAAGTGACTAAAATACGTTAAAATTTATCCATTAACTCATTTCATTGTAGATTTGATAATAATTAAAATAGGAAACAGTGTTATATCTTAAAAAACTCTTAAGGGAATGAATAAATAAAGTTTATCTATATAATGTAAGTACTGTGCAGCCATTAAAAGTGATGAAGTTAGCCAAGCCCATTGGTGCATGCCTATTAATCCAGCTACCACTTTAACATAATCCCATTTTTGTGCAAAGCTATGTGTGTATGAATGTGTGGAGTGATATATAACTAATATTACTGGTGATTATCTCTAGGTTTTGTATTTAGATTATTGTTTTCATTAATTTCTTACAAAATTTTTTGAAAAGAGTGAGTATAGTAGCCAATAGAAACAATGCAAAGTTTTTTGGTTTGATGGAAAGAAGGAGGTAATGTTTTAGCAGAAAAATCAAAAGTATTTTAGTGGTAGAAAATAAGTCATGCAAACTTTTTTTCTTTTTTACTTACTGGCACTTCAGTCAACAGTTGGTCAAAAGAGTGTTATTTTATGGGCAGAGCTAAACCTCCAGCATAACCTGACCTTAGACAATCATGTTTGACTTGATAGGGTAGATCTTAAATCTGGAATTGGTGGGAAGACATTAGAAACAGGGGTTCTCAAAATTAATAACTCCTAAAGATGAAGATGATAAAACAGTGCATGTCAGGTTTATAGTAAAAGAATGAACCAGCTTTTCACAAGTTTGTCTCTGAGAATTGTTTGATGTTTTCCTGTATTAAATTAATATATGCTTGTTAAAAAAAACTTCTAAAAGCACAAAAGTATTAAATGTGAAAAATAAATAGGCCTACTTAGGTTTCTCTCATCCCCAGAATCCTTCAGTGGATTATCTTTTTATTTAAAAGAGTAGCTTTGGGAAATGGAGGAACCATACCTCAAGAAAACAAACATTCTTTGTAGTATGTTAGAACAATCACTCATTAGGAGTCAGTACATTTAGTTTCTATTCCCAGCTAGTCCTTAGCTGTGTGATTGGAAGACTTACTGTGCCTCTCTGGTCCTTCCTTAATGTCTTGGAATTATCCAAGGTAACTTGGACTTTGAAATTATAGGTTGCTAAAGACTGACATGATAAAGAGTCCTGATAATTCTATTTTTATAAGGGTATATGTGAGTGTATGTGTGTACATACATGCATGCATGCATTTCTAGAAAGGTTTTTCCTTCAGCTATAAAGTAATTAATATATGAATTGTAGTGTTTATAATTGAGAAATAAACACTATACTTAATTGACATAGTGTTTATTTTCAGAGTTGGATGTTTTCATTCATCCTGCTATACTCAGATCATCCTGTTAGACTTCTGAGCAAAGAGTATTTTGTCCATGTTTAACTTAAATTCATACTCAGGTCAAGTTATAATAAGATCCAGTGTTATAGAGAGAATGAATCAATGGCACAGACTGAAATTAATGCAGTTGCTAGTACTTTTGGTCTTTTGCTTAGGTAGCTTTTTTAGCGAAATGAACTGATATTGACTATGGTTAAGATCATCAGTCTTATTGCCAGGCAGAAGTAAAATAAGAGACCATCCATAGTACATTTGAACCTTGTAATTGATTTGGTATATTTTAGAATAGCTGACTTCTGAAAATGTATTTGTCACTTGTTTTAAAAATGTGAGTGTTATCTTGTGTTATTATAGCTCTCTCTTCAGTCATGCTTTTGGGAGGTGGACATGGGAGTCACACATCTAAGGAAATGTTAACCTTTTAATGGAATGAATCAGTACAACAGGGGTTTATTTCTGTTTTGTCAGTTTAACTTTGGAGTATGATCTAGTGATGGATAAATTTTTTCAATGTGGCATAGGCCAGATAAATCACCTTTGGATAGCAGATTTCTATACTGGATTAGAAGAAAAGTATTTAGCCAGGTGTAGTGGCACACTCCTGTAATCACAGCAACTGGGGAACCTGAAGCAGGAGGATCACAAGTTCAGGAAAACCTCAGCAACTTAGTGAGACCCTGTCTCAAAATAAAAATAAGTAAATAAAAAGAACTGAAGATGTAGCTCAGTGGTAGAATGCCCCTGGGTCTAATTCCCAGTACCCTGCCCTCCGCCCACAAAAAAGAAAAGACGTGCTTAGTTAACTTTCAAAGGAACTAAACCTGTTGGCGTCTTTGTATTCTACCAGTAAACTTCCTGGAAGCCCTCCTTTTGTGTGGTTTGTTTGTTTTGTTTTGGTGCCAGGGATCAAACTCACCCCTTTTTATTTTTTATGTTGAGACAGGGTCTTGCTAAGTAGCTAAGGCTGGCTTTAAACTTGAGATCCTCCTGCCTCAGCCTCCTGAGCCGCTGAGATTACAGGTGTGCACCATCACAACTGGCTATATGGTCTTTCTGTGTTTTCTAATAGTCTCTTTAGTCTAACAAAAGAAATAGTACATAGTACATGTCAACATGATTTATTATAAAGTCTCAATTACAGCTGTGTCTTTTAAGAAAATCAGCTACCTTTTCTTCTTGAAAGGAAGTGATTGTTTTAAGTGTCTGTTAGGCTAACAAGATAGAAAGTTGTTTACATGATATTAAATATTAAATATAGAATTAATGTCAGTATTTACTATTGTATAAGGAAAAAACCTTAGGGCCTCGTGTTCTGAATTTTTCACCTTTATTTATTTAATAGACATTTGTGTTCCTACCATTTTTGGTGTGGTTAAATATGTAAATATAATTCTTTTCAAATGTGGGTCTTCTCTATGGTAAACATATATGCAGTTAGCATTACTAGAATTAATTTAATGGTGTATACCTTCCCCTACCTACATTTTTTTTTTTTTTTTTGTGGTACCGAGGATCGAACTCAGGGCCTTGTGCTTGCAAGGCAAGAACTCTACCAGCTGAGCTATCTCCCCAGCCCCCCCTACCTACATTTGATAATTATGTTTTCTTACTGAATTAACAATTTAGAATGTGTATTCTTGGAGAACTTGTTTTTAAAAAACATGGAAAATCCTTTTTTAAAATAAGTTAATTTGTCTTTTATTTATCCAGGTCTTCATGTGTGAGTTTCTTAATTTTCATTGTTTTTTTTTTTTTAACATAGAAGGCTAGTTTACTGTCCTTACTGAATATATGAATGATCCAGATTTTTAAGCATTTGATTTTTAACCTTAAAGACTAACTTAGGACACCATGGTTTTTAAAAAGACACTGTAATAACAAATTAATGAAAAATGTACAGTTTAAATTTGACTCATGAGTCCTTAACAGTGCAATTTATATTTGACCTTCTTGTAATTAAAATAAAATGATTAGATGTTCCAGTTAAACTGTCTTATACCTGTTTAGATTCATTTAGATTTAGGTTTTGTTAGTACAGTGGTTTAGTTAACTAAAGTGATTGTGAAAATAAAGTTGTTACATATGTATAAACAGGAGTAGCCATGATTTTTAGCACAGGCATCCACTGTAATCACTTAAAGCAGACTTGTGTTAGCATTTATCAACTCAGATTTAAGCATAAAAGGTATATGAATAGATTGTTTTCTAAGTTTGGGAAAAAAGAATTTGAAAGCTGAAATGTGGTAAATTTTAAAAATTGCATCTCTCAAACATGAAATTCTGACAGAGTATGCTGTTGTATGTTTTATGACTGTTCCTAGGTCATTTATAATATATATTAGACATATGAAAAGCAGTCAGTTTTCAGTCTTAACAGTTGACCAGAGAACTATGGAGATGTGAGACAGAGGTAGAAAATAATTCTCTATTATTTCAACCCCTCTAAACAGGATACTATACTTGCAGAACTTCTTCAAATACATAAAGAACACATTGTAGGATATCATGAACATGATTCTCTTTTGGACCACAAAGAAGAAGAAGAGTTGACCGAAGAAGAGAGGAAAGCAGCCTGGGCTGAATATGAAGCAGAAAAGAAGGTAGTTCATTAAAAATGCTTTTGGGGCTGGATGCAGTGGCAAACATCTATAGTGCTAGCTACTTTGGAACTAGGTAGGGCAGTTGCTTGAGCCAACAGTTCCAGACCAGCCTGGGCAGCCCAACAAGACCCCATATCAAATAAAATATTTAAATACGTTTTGGATTTTGTTTTTATGTTAATCATTTGTAAGAGCAGTGAAGAAATGAAGAGTCACATTTGAAATGGGCAATAATATAGTAGGTCTTCAGGTACAGGGTCCCCAGTTATGAGTGTCAGTTTATAGGCTTCAGCTATGTTTGGTGGTAAAGTAGAAGGAGAGGACACAGGAAAATAATTGTTTACACTTAAAGAGTAGTAACCCTATTTCTTCTTAGCAATTGCTGAATTGAGAGTTGAGAAGGAAGCTACATATTTAGCATTACTTGTTACTACCATGTGTAGTCACATACAGAGCTTAGAGTTTGGAGGTAAGAGTTGCTTTAGCATGTATACCATGAAGTCTAAAATTTGGCTGAATATCAGAACACAAGCTATTTTCTTATTGGGCATTAATGCCATCTCCAGCAGCAACTTTATTTAAAATAATTGCATGATTATTTTAAACACCAACCCACTTAAGCAAAAAATGTGCCTCAGCATGGGAAACCTTATCCTAATACCTGAATCCTTTTTAAACTCCTAACTCATTGTACCAAACTTCTTTAATGTTAATGTGATGTTAGGAGTCTCATCAGAATTCACTGAGTTGCCTCATTCTGTGGGAATTATCAGAAAAAAGAATACACCTTTAGGGGTTAAAGCTTTCCATGTAATAAGATCTTGGTCCTGGGTAAAAAGGGTGTTTTGTTTGTGTGTGGAAGAGTGTTAATAATTTCCTAGATCTGAGAATGTGGATTCTTTTCTAAACCAGTAGGTGATGTAGAATTTCAAGTTTTAAATCACAATGTGAAAAGTGCATAATTTTTTTGTTTTTAGGGTCTGACCATGCGTTTCAACATACCAACTGGGACCAATTTACCCCCTGTCACTTTCAGCGCTCAAACTCCTTATATTCCTTTCAATTTGGGAGCCCTGTCAGCAATGAGTAATCAACAGCTGGAGGTAAGATGTGAAGTACAAAAGTAGTTTAACATGAATTAAAGGCAATTTCAAGTGCCTTGTTGTTGAGGGTTCCCTATGCAGGAATATCACATTCTCCAAAAGATTACCTCTGAATAGACCAAGAAATTTTTCTTTTATTTGTTGACCTTTTTGAACCAGTATATTATAGTAAAATGCAGCTTGTTCAGAGCACAAGGGAATCTAGTCCTTGAATTAATGCAGTTTGAATTATTTTAATTAAGGAACAATAGGGCAGCCGAATGGCTAGGGAAATAGCACTTTCTTCAGTTATAAAATATTTGAAATAAAAACATTCCATTCTTAATATTTGAAAGTAGGATAAGTACATGTCTATTTATATTCTAATGCAATATAGAAGTACTATTAAATATTTAATGCCCAATGTTGTGAAATAAGTGATTTAAAACGACTCAATTATGAATTAAATAGGAAACATTGGGTTTGGGTTTTATTCCATTGTTAATTGGCACATTATAATTACACATGATAGCGGGATTCATTGTCACATTCACACATACACACAATATAAAAATATAATTTATTCCCTGATATCTACCCTTTCCCTCTCCACTTACCTCCCTCGGGTTCCTTTCCTCTACTGTACTGGTCTCCCTACGATTGGGTTTTATTATACCAGTAGTTTAATAATTGAATCTGCGATTTCCTTTTTTAAATGTGCTTATATATTCATTTAAATTACTGAATTATTGATACAATAAAATCCAAGTTTTTATTTTCCTAACAAGACACTTTTGGCATTGATGGATTTTACTCCTCTTTCTGTTGCTGAAATTTGCTTTTCCCTTCAATAATTTAAGAGTTTTAAAACCAAGTGCTATAAATTAGCAAGAGGAAGGATCCCTACACCTTAAAACTGTGCTGTCTTTCTGCCCTAACTTACTTCTTACATTCTTCTAGGACCTCATTAATCAAGGAAGAGAAAAAGTTGTAGAAGCAACAAACAGTGTGACAGCAGTGAGGATTCAGCCTCTTGAAGATATAATTTCAGCTGTTGTAAGCTAATTGGCAATTGTCTTATTTCAACCTCCAATTTAGGTGCCCCCCACATCATTTGTTTTAATTTTTAATTGTAGTTTGCAGTACTACTTTTGTGGGGAAAAGAATATAATTCTTATAGCTTGATTTGCAGTAGTAAAGTGGATGATAGTCCCAAACTATAATTCAGCAATTGTACATAGATGTTGGCACAAAAGAGAAATGGGTAGAATCTAGGAATTAAGAAATTGACCATAGAGATGCATGCATTGTTTGCATAAATTTAATTACCATTTATGAACATTAAATCCAAAATAGTTATTTCATTCCAGAGATAGCCAGCCCATGCACAACATTGAACAACTTAGTACCCTGCTTTTACATCACTGTTTTCCTTAGAAAAGAATAAAGGAAAGGAGGCGGGCAGGGAATTTGAAAAATCCTGAATATCTTTTAAGTACCTTGATTATTCTCCCTCAGTTGTACAGCAATAAGGATTAAATAGAAAATTTCTTCTTTTAGTGGAAAGAAAACATGAATCTCTCAGAGGCCCAAGTACAGGCATTAGCATTAAGTAGACAAGCCAGCCAGGAGCTTGATGTAAAACGAAGAGAAGCAATCTACAATGATGTATTGACAAAACAACAGATGGTAAGAGTTCTAACTATCTCTAAGTTAGGTTTAATTTTCTTGAATTTGTAATAATAGGCTTGCATGACAGCTATGTCAGTAATCATCCCTCCTGTGGAACAATGAATGGTAATTTAATATTCTAGAAGAAAGTTTGTTAAAAACCTAGTAATGTCAAGGAAAGATAATATATTCATTACAAAGGAGCAACAACTTAAGAAATGTATCTTCTTGCAGTTTATGCAGGATCTGTTTCATATAATTTTAATTTTTTGTATATTCTGGGTATCTATATAGGAAATTTTGCCAGACTTTTACCACCTTCGCTATTTTTAAACACCTTCAAAAACTATACTGTTCAGTGTATTTAATTTGAGAAAAAGAAGTGGAGCTCTAGATGATATATCACAAGTTCCTACTAAATTATCTAATTCTTCAGAAAGCTAGTATATTCCAGGATCCTTGATCATCTTTCCCAGCTCAGTCGTTTGCCAGCCATCTGCCTTGGACTGGGAAATTTCAACTCTTGACACCAGGGAATCAACTTCTGTGGCATGAATTTTACTTAGAAAGCAGGGCAGAATTGTGTGGTTTTAAATGATCTTAAGAAATTTGAGATATTCCAGGTAGAAATTATTCCTATTACAAGTGCTTTACTCTTTGGTGTTTGTCACTGAAATGTTTATTTGTCTGTCATCATGTGAAATATTCAAAAGAAGGACAAAGAGAGGAGATTTGACAAAAACTGCTGTAACTAATACTTGAGACTAATCACAGTGCAGGACAGGTTACCATGGCAACTAACCTAAATGCTCCTTGCAATACAATAGTCAAGTCATTAAGAGAATTTAGCCCTAAATGGTGTTACTAACTGGTTTCTACAGTAATGGTCCTGTGAATGCCGTCAAATTAGTAATGGTGATAACAATAATGTGTTTTCCTTTTGGTATGGTACCCCCTTAACAAATTGATTTAACTCAAAACTTGATACTTGCCTCTTTGAGACGGGTCATGCACTTGTAACAGCTCCCTTTTCTTTCTATAGTTAATCAGCTGTGTTCAGCGAATACTTATGAACAGAAGGCTCCAGCAGCAGTACAATCAGCAGCAACAGCAACAAATGACTTATCAACAAGCAACACTAGGTCACCTCATGATGCCAAAGCCTCCAAATTTAATCATGAATCCTTCTAACTACCAGCAGATTGATATGAGAGGAATGTATCAGTCAGTGGCTGGTGGTATGCAGCCACCACCCTTACAGCGAGCACCACCCCCAATGAGAAGCAAAAATCCAGGACCTTCCCAAGGGAAATCAATGTGATTTTGCACTAAAAGCTTAAAGGATTGTTAAAATCATAGAAAGATCTTTTATTTTTTTAGGAATCAATGACTTAACAGAACTCAACTGTATAAATAGTTTGGTCCCCTTAAATGCCAATCTTCCATATTAGTTTAAAATTTTTTTAAATAGGGCATACCATTTCTCCCTGACATTTGTCAGTGATGTTGCCTAGAATCTTCTTACACACATTGAGTACAGAAGATATTTCAAATTGTTTTCAGTGAAAACAAGTCTTTCCATAACAATAACAGCTCCACAGATTTCCTCTCTAAATTTTTATGCCTGCTTTTAGCAACCATGAAATTGTCATAAAATTAATGAATTTAGGAAAGAATAAAGATTTATATATTCGTTCTTTACATATAAAAACACACAGCTGAGTTCTTAGAGTTGATTCCTCAAGTTATGAAATACTTTTGTACTTAATCCATTTCTTGATTAGAGTGATTGAAATGGTCTTAATGTTCTTTTGACTCAAGTCTGAAACTGGGCTCCTGCTATATCATCTCCGTGATTGAAAGTTAGAAACTAAGGGTTATCTTTGACACAGAGTTGTGTGCAATATTCTTAAATACTACTGCTCTAAAGTTGGAGGAGTCTTGCAGTTATCATTGTATAAACAGCCTTAAGTACAGCCTAAGAAGAGAATTCCTTTTTCTTCTTTAGTCTTTCTGCCATTTTTTATTTTCAGTTATATGTGCTGAAATAATTACTGGTAAAATTTCAGGGTTGTGGATTATCTTCCACACATGAATTTTCTCTCTCCTGGCACTAATATAAAGCACATCTCTTAACTGCATGGTGCCAGTGCTAGTGCTTCATCCTGTTGCTGGCAGTGGGATGTGGACTAAGAAAATCAAGTTCTAGCATTTTAGGAGGTTAACACTGAAGTTGTGGTTGTTAGGTTCACACCCTGTTTTATAAACAACATCAAAATGGCAGAACCATTGCTGACTTTAAGTTCACATGAGGAATGTGCTTTAACAATTCCCAGTACTGTCAGTATTGTGAAATAATTCCTCTTAAAGATAAGGATCACTGGCTTCTATGCTCTTCTTTTCTCTCATCACCATGCTCTTTCCCCCAATTTCCTTACATTTTCTTAAATTGTTTTAAAGTCTGATATCTTTTCAGTTTAGATCTTTGAGGCAATTTTCTGATGAAAATTAATTCATCTAATACCCTTTCATGTGGTTTTATGAGAAAATCATTACAGTTCTTTTTATTCCTCCGGGTCCGTAAAAAATGACCTATGATTTTATTCATGTTCAATTTGGTTGCTTTAGGTTCTTAAAGGAAAAGATTGTTTTTGACTATGGGAGTCAACTCAACATGGCAAAACCATTTTTGAGATGGTGATGTAACAGGTAGTAGAAATAGCTAAAGAATTCCCAAAACAAGAAAGCTGGGTGGAGGATTTGCTCTAGGTATCACTGGATTAGAATGAGTTTAATGTTAGCTAAAACTGTTTTGAGTTATTTGGATAATAAAGAGATTTCCATTTTTATCTTGGAAGAACTAGTGGTAAACCATCCAAGAGCACTAGGTTTATGATATAAAATTCGTGAGGTTTGGTGGATCCACCCCCCCCACCTTCCTGTGGTAAGACATCACTAACAAATTCCATGTATTTGGATGTTATGCCAGCCATATAATCAGATTTATTTAATTGGGTGGGGGCAGATGTGTGTGAATTGCTTTAAAAGAAATGAAAAAGAGTAAGATTTATGAGATGAAATTTTGAAGGCATTATGCTCTGGCTAACTGTTATCAGTTGGTATTTCTACAAGTCCAGAATACTTTAAACCTGATTTACAAGACCTAGGAATTTTCAACATGGTCTAATTATTTACTCAAGACATAAATGTGAAAATATTAGGCAACCTTCTAAAACTTTCTCACAGTGGATGAAACTATGACTTAAAGAATAATACTTAGAAGGATTAATTGGAAATCAGAGAGTTTGAAATAAAACTTGGACCACTTTGCATACACTCTTCTCACTTGACATTTTAGCTACATAATATGTACTTTGAGTATAACATCAAGTTTAACAAATATTTAAAGACAAAATCACATGAATAAAATACTAAAAAACTCATTTTTATATTTGTTTTAGATGTTTTAAATAGTTGCAATGGCTTAAAAATGACGATTTAAAATGTTGCTTGTAATACAGTTTTGCCTGCTAAATTCTCCACATTTTGTAACCTGTTTTATTTCTTTGGGTGTAAAGCGTTTTTGCTTAGTATTGTGATATTGTATATGTTTTGTCCCAGTTGTATAGTAATGTTTCAGTCCATCATCCAGCTTTGGCTGCTGAAATCATACAGCTGTGAAGATTTGCCTTTGTTTCTGTTAGACTGCTTTTCAGTTCTGTATTGAGTATCTTGAGTACTGTAGAAAAGATGTCACTTCTTCCTTTAAGGCTGTTTTGTAATATATATAAGGACTGGAATTGTGTTTTTAAAGAAAAGCATTCAAGTATGACAATATACTATCTGTGTTTTCACCATTCAAAGTGCTGTTTAGTAGTTGAAACTTAAAACTATTTAATGTCATTTAATAAAGTGACCAAAATGTGTTGTGCTCTTTATTGCATTTTCACAGCTTTGAAAATCTGTGCACATATTGTTTCATAGAAAATGTATAGCTTTTGATGTCCTATTTAATGGTGGTTCTTTTGCACAGTTAGTTATTTAATACTGGGAGGTCAAGAAGTTTGGTTTTTGAATCTGTAATATACTAAATTCTGTAAAAGGAGATCTATAACCTCAAAAAGAATTTACATACCAGGAAGCCTATGTGTGTTTGTGTTAGTTTTGGTTGTCTGTGTGTAATCCAGCACCATTTCCTGCTTCCCAACAGCTGTATCATTCATTTAAATCAAACAGGGCTACGAACCCACACTTGATACAAAAGCTGCTTACCATCTAGAAGTCATAGCAGGTAGATGGAAACTGTATTACCTGGCCTCCAAAGAAGCTGAGTATTTTATAGACTTCCCTTAGCTGTTCCCATTTTCCCTCTTTTGTCACAAATTTAGATCTTTATTTATGTGCTCCAAACTTTAAAATAAATTATTTGCCTATCCCAATAAACTTTGTTTCCTTTCAGGGTAGCAAGTTGTGAGGCTGTAAATACTCATTCTCACAGTAAAATACATCAATCCTTTTATATGTTTATTTCACTGAAAATTATGTTCAGGTTATTACCCACCATTTTTTACCAGACTCATTCTCAAGTGATTTTTGACTATCTCCAAATCAAATCTACCCTTAGGGAATGAAAAAAATTTTCCACCATTGATATTTTTCAAAAGTCTATAATCTGAGCCAATCCCAAAGGATTGATCAAGTTTCAGAAATGCTTTCATCTGTGCAACATTCTAATATATGCTATTATATGGGGGTAAATAAAAATTAAAAATCCAAAATATATACTGTGTCTAAGCTCAATATTTGCCAGGTAAACAAACTCTGGGTATTACTAGTGTTGTAACTGATAGTGGGATAGCACCCTACCCCTAAGAGTTTTACTCCACAGGGTATGCATTACCACACCCTTTCTCTGGAATAACCTTCCTCACACCATTGGCCTACTAAGCTAAGGGAATTATCCTTCCTCCTCTCACTCCAGGGATCTAGATTTCTTGATAGTGGCCATTACATACACACCTTCACAAAAGAAGAGCATATAAATTGAGGCCCTTACAAGAGATAACAAGGTTACAACTTTATTTGAAAGAATGAAGGGTTAAGGCAAATTGGGTTTTGTTGTTTTATTTTTGTTTTTTTGTACTGGGGAATGAACCCAGGGGCACTTCACCAAGGAGCTACATCCCCAGCCCTTTTTATATTTTGAGACAGAGTTTCCCTAAGTCATCTAGGCTGGCCTCCAACTTGTGGTCCTCCTGGCTGAGCACATTGTAAAATTCTGTAGGCAGGCCCTATTTAATACTCAGAATGTATCAGAAGCAATCTACTGGCAACCCTCCTCCACTTTCTGCTCAGCATTCTGCCCTTACTTCCTCTCCCTGATAGAAGTATGTAAGGTAGGGGGGAGCTTGGCTGGAAGCTTCGGCAAAACATATCAGATGACTACTAAGAGAATTCAACCTATTAAATATGCCCAGCCCTATCCCTGTAGTCTTCACATTAAATGCGTGTTGGTTTTCAAGAAAGGTGAAGAGAGATGGCTCATTAGATGCAAGGATGGAATTTGTTTCAGGTATATGAGGAGAAAGTATAGTATTGAGAGGGAACAAAGGAAAGGATAGGGAAAGAGAGACTAGATTGGAGAGGATTGATGGCCTTGAAATCCTGAATGAGTAATTCAATATAGGGGATAACAAGGGTTTGTGAGGCGGATAATATGCTCAAAGTAGCAGGTAAAGATGGTGATTTGGACTAAGGTAATTTCAATGGGCTAAAATGCAAGGTGAAGAAAGATGGGAGATAGGAAGATAGATAATGAATCCAGGCAGTCAGTGGCCAGACTACACACAATTTGAAGCACAAAGGGGAAAAAAATCACTAGAAATGTCATAGGATAGTGAACTTTTTAAATAGTTTGTAAGAAAAATTGGTTATTTCTTTTGCCTTTCCTCCAAGGAGCCCAACTTTGTTCAGGATTTATGATTCTACATACAAAACTTACTTTTGGGGGATTGAACCCAAGGGTGCTCTACCACTGAGCTACACCCCTAGCCTTTATTATCTTTGGAGATGGGGTCTCACTAAGTTGCTGAGGCTGGCCTTGAACTTGCCATCCTCCTTTCTTAGCCTCTTGAGTCACTGGGATTACAGGCGTCGCCACAGCACTCAGGTCACTTACTCTTTTTGATTATTCTTTCAAGCTTCACAATGTTTCCATTAGTGACATTCCTATTCCTCAGTTTTGTTGCTCCTGATTATACCCTTACACTTATTTGCAGAAAGCGAGGTTGGTCCATTTGATTATAATTCTCTTTTCCTCAAGCCAATTCTTCAAAGAGCTAGATCCATTCCTGTCACTTTTCCTTGAGACCCATTCATTCACAGTGCTAGTGTCTCTGTTGGGATGTTATATTTATAAGCTTCCCTTGGTGTTTTCAAAGTGCTCTGTGGTTATTATGTGTTAACCTGTATACAACATATCTGTGAGAGATGTGAGGAGAATAATTATATTCTCCTCATGACAATTAAGCTAAAAGAACAAAATCAAATCCATTGCACTTAACAGGCAGAAGACATATTCTAGTTAAATTCTCTGAATCTTTCATGTCTCATTTTAAAATATGGGACTATAATAATACCTTACCCACTAGAAGGCAGGGAACTGGACCAGGTGATTTCCCAAGTCCCTTTCAGCTCCCAGAGTTAAACTCTGAGCAAAGCAGTGTGAAGCCAAAAGGCAATGTGTTTGTCTAAGGTTACAGGGTAAGTTTGTGAACAGCATTAGAAATCCCTTCCCTTTGGCTAACCCTCTCCCCCACTAAGCTATACCTTTTCTTTTCCTCTGTTTAGAAAAATGAGAGGTCTGACAGGCATTTTAATGACAAAGCAGATAAGTCAAGTTGTAATTGGCTCTAATTACCACTTCCACTAGCTGTAACCTCCTTTATCTTTTGCCCAGAGGCACTCCCAGAGCTGTTGTTTCTTACTGTCTCTGGAACTCGTTGCAGAAAATGAAAAAACACGTTTAAGGGGCTGACTCCTTGCTGGAATGAGTATGACAAAAAAAAAAATCACGTAAATATAAATGAGCTTTTGTGAAGTCTCTAAGCCAATAATTGGTAATTTCGCATTGTTTATAACTGAAAAGCCAAGTTAGAGCAATGTTTGAATAGTCTGTTCTGGATAAAGTTTATAGTAAGTAGACAGCAATACTTGTTTATATTGACTTTTGTGTAACAGCGCATGCATACCTTTTAGGTTTTATAGTTGAATTGTGTGACAAAAACTAAGAAAACTAATAGAAGAGTAAAATAGTAATCATTTTTTTTCTGTAGTTGCTTGTCCTCGCATGCCAGTAGGAAAGCAGGTAGAAGCCTGTGTCTAGCCTGCTGAATACATTGCAATGAAAACAAAACCAGGCTTAAGGAAGGGGAAAACCTGGTTTGTAACCATCGAAGGTCTTGTTAGTTCATCCCCAACCCTTGGTAGATTTTCAACTATACTGCATGAAGAGTCAGCTTCAAAGGCTTTAGTGATGCAAGATCACTTGGATCTTAAGAATCCTATTCAGCAAAGGAAACTTTTATTTTATTAGCAATTCTATCTGCAATTTACCCCCTTTATTTCTCCAAACTCTCTTCCCCCAACTCTACCACACAATACACACCTCTTATATTCTAATGCCTAAGTGTGCATGTGGGGTGGATTGTTAAATCACAGAAAGCTCAAGATGGCATGGATGGTTCTTAGAAACCATGTAGCCCAGCTCCATCCCTTTGCAACCAAGAAAACAAAGGCCCAGAAAGGGGGAAAAATGCCAATGGGCACCCATGTGTGCTAGCTTCTATTTCAGTTCTATTCTCCATTCAGATGCTGCCTTTTATATTTAAATTCCAATTCATTTTTTCAATCTTCCAAACCATATTAAGCAAATTTTCAGAATAATTCATACTGAACTAAGTTTGCAAGTGAGAATTGTTTGTGGGAAGTGGAATATGTGAGCCAAAATAAAAAGGAAAGGAATTCTTGTGTGATGACTGTAAAATGGGAAGACCCCTGACATATCTCCTAAGCCTTCAATTTGGCAACCAGAGCATTGGGCTCAGGATTTTGTTTCAGAGGACGGGATGCTTAATTTGCTGAAAAGATTTTCTTTTTACCACACTCAGCATGGTTTAGACCAATAGTTTCTAGGAGCTCTGTTCTACTCTGTATTTCAGTGTCCAGTGCTAAGGATGGAATTAGCCTTCCACAGACCAGGGAGGTTTTTTTTTAACATTTTTTTAGGGGCTGAAGATGTGACTCAGTGGTAGAGCACTTGCCTGGTATGCATGAGGCCCTGGGTTCGATCCTCAGCACCACATACATATAAATAAAATAAATAAATAAAATAAAATAATCCATTGACAACAAAAAATATTTAAAAAATATTTGTTTTAGTTGTTGATGGACCTTTATCTTATGCATTTATTTATATGTGGTGCTGAGAATTGAACCCAGTGCCTCACACATGTGAGGCAAGCGCTCTACCAGTGAGCCACAACCCCAGCCCCCAAGGGAGGTTTATATACCAAGTACTTCAAAGTCCTCTATTTCAAGTGGGAAATGAGTCACAAGAAAACAAAATATAAAGTTATGTTAGTATAATGATCTGTCAGAATAGGGGTGACAATTCTTGAGTTATAGAGTCTGCCCCAACGCCCGTGAAGAGTTTACACATTTCTAAAGAATGAAAATGTAAAATTATATTAATATGTTAGACTTTGGGTGCCTGGTTCTCTGTAAACTTGGACAAGTTACTTCACTTTTCTCAATCCTCTCATACAGCAATCAAGAATTATTGAACATCTATTATTTTTCAGGCACTATGGCCAGTCGCTTTTTTTATTCCTGTTTTACAGATGAAGAAATACGTTTAAAATAAATTATTCTCCCAGTGTCACCCAACTAACTGGAAGACGGGCAACCTGGATAATGTGTCTCACCTTATATATTAAAGTGAGACACACACATGTGCATATATATGTACACATATATATATACCACGGAACAAGCCTATAACTCTTACTTGAATTCCAACCTTTTGCAAACTAGAGTACCTTATCATTTTATTCCTTTGCATATCAGCTGCTGCCTGTATGTTTACACTGGAAGCAAGACCTTAAAGAAACACAATACTCCCCCTTAGTGTTTTCAAGGCACTTCCTTCTGTCTTGAGTAGTGCCTGAGGGGTTTGACTTTTGCCTTCCATTTCCTTCTGTGATGCCATCAAGTATCTGCAGAACCCAATCTGAATACTTTCAAATGTTTTGATATATCAGAACTCATTTTGTGAAGACAGGGTCTCCCTCTGTTGCCCAGGCTGATCTCAAAACTCCTGGCCTCAAATTGGTGTTCCTCCTGCTTCAGTTTCCTGAATAGCTGGATTACAGGCATGGGGTACAATGCTAGTTCTGAACTCCTTTTGAATGCAGTGGCTTCCTTTGAAGTTCAATGTATTGTTCATTGTTCCACCTGAAAAAATTTAGGCAACATTTGAGTGGGTCTTAAAAAGATAATTAGAATATGGAAATGATTAAAAAAGAAGGAATCATCTCAGAGGAAACAGTAGACACAAACACAGGTAGGCAGCAAAGAACAGAACTCAATAGTATAGTTCCAAGGAATGCCATTCTCTATACTTTTACTGTCATAACCCCATTTAAGTCAATAGTTCCTGTAATGTATAATTGCAGTTAAATGGTGGGCAGAGTAACGGTGTCCCAAAGATGTTCAAATCCTAATCCACAGCACTTTTGAATATGTTACCTTACATGGCAAAGGAAAATCAAGTTTGTAGATTGAATTAAGGTTGCTAATTGTTACTATTTAGATATGAGTGTGTCGCCCAAAAACTCATGTGTGAGACAATGCAAGAATTTTTAGAGGTGAAATGATTTGATTATGAGAGATATGACCAAATCAATGGATAAACTGCCAATAACTATAGGCAAGAAGGTGTGGCTGGATGAAATAGGTCACTGTGAGTGTGCCTTTTGGATTTACATTTTGTCTTTAGTGAGTGGAACTCTCTCTTTGCTTCCTGTCTGTGATGTCCTGAACTGCTTTCCTTTGCCACACTTCTCTACCAAGATGTTCTGCCTCACCTTGGGCCCAGAGCTGTGGAGTCAACTGACCATGGACTGAACCTCTGAAACAGTGAGCCAAAATAAACTTTCATTCTCTATGTCATTCTCATCAGATCTTTTGGTCACAGTGATGCAAAAGCTGACTAAAACATAATCAACTGACTTTGAGATATGGGAGTTTCTCCTAGTTTATCTAGGTGGGCCCCAAGTAATCACAAGGGTCCTTAAAAGTGGAAAATGGAGGCAGAAACAGTCACAGAATGATGTAATTAGGAAAGAAAGACAGATGAAACTTTGTGTTGGCTTCAAAAATGCAAGAAGAGGCCCATGGGCAAGAAAAATTAGTGACCTCTAGAACCTGGAAAGGTCAAGGAAAAGAAGCCTTACCTAGAAGCTTCTAAAAGGAATGCAACTCGGCTGACACCTTGATTTTAAGTCAGTGAGACTTGTGTCATATTCCTATTCTACAGAACTCTAAGGTAATAAATGGATCTTGTTTTAAGTCAGTGGTGATGTGTTATAGCAGCAATAGAAAATTAATACAAATGGTTATTTGTGTGATAATATCTTGCTCCCCTGGAAGATTTGTAAACCCCTTAAGATCAGGAGCCCTTTGCTCACTTTATTATCCTCAGCATCTGGCACAGAAAAGGTGTGCTATACATGTTTGATGAATTTATGAGTGAATGTCTTAGCAATCAGATTCCACACAAGGACATTATGGCAATGTTAATCAGTTTTGGTGTGTGCACGTGTGTGTGTGTGTGTGTGTGTGTGTGTGATCTGTTTCTTTTTATTTGGGGCTCTTTCTCTCTTTCCCCTTCTCTGTTCTCTTCTACTTCTGTTTCTTAATTGATATTGACAAAGGACTGATGTACACCTTGTAATTTTTCAGTATGCTTATGGAATAAGGGCTTATATTTTCTGTTCATGATTTTTAAAAATAATATCATTTATTAAAATGAAAAAATATTTTCTGTGTAAGGTCCCCTTCATTTATTATTTTAATCATGTCAGGAGGTAAGTAATCCTTGATAGAATTTTCTCATCTCTGACTTAGTATTATATTAGAACCCAGGGGGTGTCCCTTTGCGCCTGCTAGTAGGAATTTGTTCTTTGATTGCAGGGCCCACATTGCCCATACAGTATTGTTTGACTTTATCTACCCAGAAGAAATCAGATTCCCCATGCCCCTTAGACCAGAGTTATTCACTCTTTTCCCTAACTCCACCCTCTGTCTGCTGAATTTTATCATAAGGATGTTTAATATTGAAGGCCTGGATGCACTGGGAACCCAAGGAAGACACAGGGTCTATTGTTCACCTGCAAAGCTAAGCCTGTTCCATGAAATGGAATGGCCTAATGAAGGGCAAAATTTTTGGAGGGAAAGTTCTTGAAGTTTCTAGTGTTTGAAAACAGAGAAATCTTCATTTTTAGAAGTGAAAGCACTTGTAAGATCACTTGGCCCAGGGTATCTCAAACTTTAATGTACATGAGAATTACCTTGGAAAATCAATAAACTTTAGATTTTGATATAGTGGTAGCATCTGGTGCTATACCCACAAGTTTGCTTTTTTTTTTTTTGGGTGCCGGGGATCGAACCCAGGGCCTTGTGCTTACAAGGCAAGCACTCTACCGACTGAGCTATCTCCCCAGCCCCAAGTTTGCTTTTCTAACAAGCCCCGCTGTAGTATTGACACTGTTGGTCTACAATTCAAGGAGTGATAGTAGACCTAAGACAACCAGAGATAGGGTATTTACATCTCACACAGGGAACTAAAAAAGTAGGAGATTTGAGTCCATAGCTTCAGTGAACATGTCTGAGTTCTCTATGGGCAGTTGGAAGAGCAAGGTCTCTCTTGGGTATGGATCCTCAGAACTAGGGGATTAGAGTGAGATGATTCTCAGGGCAGTTTAGCTTTGCAATTTTCTGATAGCTAGAGATGTTAAACATTTTTCATATAATTGTTGGCCATTTGTACTTCTTTTGAGAAATGTCTGTTCATTTCATTTGCCCAGTTATTTATTTATTTATTTATTTATTTTGGGTGTTAAGTTTTTGAAGTTCTTTATATATTCTGGATTTTAATCCTCTGTCAGAAGAGCAGCTAACAAAGAATTTCTCTATATGTCGAAATGTTTTCCCTAGTTTTCTTTCAGCAGTTGCAAGGTTTTTGGTCCAATTTCTAAGTCTTTGATCCATTTCAATTTGAGTTTTGTGCAGGGTGAGAGTGATGGGGATCTAGCTTAATTCTTCCACTCACACATATCAGGTTTTCTCTGCACCATTGTTAAAGAGGCTGTCTTTTCTATAATGCATGTTTTTGTTAAGGATCAGATGACTGTGTCTGTGAGGGTTTTGTCTTTGTGTCTTCTATTCCATTTGCCTTCATGTCTGTTTTTATGCCAATAGCATGGTTTTTGTTACTATAGTTCTATAGTATAATTTGAAATCAGGTATTATGATGCTTCCTGGATCACTCTTGTTCAGGATTTCTTTCACTATTATGTATCTTTTATTCTTCCAAATGAAATTTAAGTTTTTTTTCTAATTCTGTAAAGAATATCATTGGTATTTTAATGGGTATGACATTTAATCTGTGTTGACACTTTGGATAATATAGTCACTTTAATAATATTAGTTCTGTGTACCCATGAGCATGGGAGATCTTTCCATCTTATAGTGTCTACTTCAACTTCATTTTTCAGTGTTCTGTAATTTTTCTTGTAGAGAAAATTGATTAGATTTATTCCTAGGTATGTGATTTTGTTTTTTGAAGCTGTTTTGTATGGAATTATTCTTCTAATTTCCTTCTTGTCTGATTTGTTTTTGGTGTATAGGAAAGCTATTGATTTTTGTATATTGATTTTGTGTCCTTTAAAATAAATTTTATTTTGTATTTTTAATGTATACAACTTGTTGTTATAAGACCTATATATATGGTAAAATAGTTACTACAGTGAAAAATTAACATATTCATCATCTCATATAGTTTCCCATCCCTCTTCCATGGCAAGAGCAGCTATAATCTACTCATTTAGCAAAAATCCTGAATACGATACAGTATTATAAGTTATGATCCTCATGTATATTAGATCTTCCAACTTGCTTATCCTACATATTTAGTACTCTGTATCTTTTGAAGTAAAGTTCCCAATTTTCTCCTCTCTACCCTGACCTTCATAACCACTGTTTTATTCTCACTTTTTACTTGGAACAATCCTAAGATATGTACTGAATTTTTTTTTACCATTTTGCCTGTGAGGAAACTGAGGCACAGAGAACTTGAGTTGCCTAAGGTAAGTGGTGAAGTCAGAATTTGAGCCTAGGCACTCATGGCCCCAGAGCTTCTGCTCTTAAAAAGTATTTTGTGCTACCTTCATAAGAATACAAGCATAGTTATCGATGAACATATTGTAGGCCTCAAAGATTATCCTACCCTAAACATGCACACAGAATATCCCTTCTCTGCTTCTTACTCAAACAATGGCCTTATCTCCTCTTCTCTTTCCTGCCAAATCTCGAAGTATGATATCTCAGTTTCCCCACCCTCTCATTCACCCCTTAGTCCTAGCAATATGGTTTCTGCTCACACTCCTCAACAGAAAGTTTTTAAAATTAGAACTTTATAGTTATACACAGTAGGTGTGTTCATCCCAACAAACTCATATATGTATGGAATTTGATTTCTGTTCATGATCCCCTGCTATTCCCTCCCCCTTTTCCCTACTCTCTTCCCTTTCCTCTCCCATTTTCTTTCATCTACTAGACTTCCTTTCACTCACCTATTTATTAATATTTGACTGGTTCTTTTTACTTATGTAGAAAGGTGAAATTTCCTGTGGTACATTTATATATGCACATAACATGATTTTTTAAGGATTTAGTCTGCATTGCCTCCCCTTTCCCATCCCTCTATTCTTCTCTTGATCTTCTACATTACTCATCTAATAGGCACTCTATTGACAGAAACCAACGATATCCTAATCGTCTAATCGTCAAATCCTATGGCTTTTTCTCACAAAGAAACTCCCAAATCCCCACAGACTAGAGCCACTTGAAGTCATAATCTTTCTGGGCATGGTGGTACACGGCTATAATCCCAGCAACTCGGGAAGCTGAGGCAGTGAGGTTCAAAGTTGGAGACCAACCTCAGCAACTTATCAAGGCCCTGTCTCAAAATAAAATTAAAAAAAAAAATTTAACTGGGGATGTAGCTCATTGGCAAAGCACCCTGGGGTCAATCCTCAGTACAAAAACATGCATAATCTCTAAACATAGCTGCCTAGAAGCCCTTCTAAGTGTCTCAATCAAGCTGCCATCTTCATTTTCATGCTTCAGAGACAACCTTGCCTCCTGATTTGCTGAAAATGACAAGAGCATCAAATCAGAATCCTTCAACCTCCTTTCATAAAATCACCTTTCCTTTCTGCTTATGTCTCAATCTTAGTGTTTCCCTTCTGATAATAAATAATTTTCTCCACCTGTTCTATAGATGCAAATTCCTCCCTTCTCCTTAGAAATTTTATTCCTTCCATTGTCCCTCCTCTCTCTCCTATGCCTTCAGCCCAACACTGATCACTTCCTGACTGGTTAACTACAGGAGCTTCTAAATTGGCCTCCCTTCCTACATTGCAATCCCTCTTCCACACTGCAGTCAGACTGATCTTACTTAAACACAAATCTGACCACATTACATTTCCTCGCTTTGCTCCCCACCATATAGCAGCATAGTAACAAGGAATATAATGCCACATTCTTCTCCATCCATCTCCTAAAGTCATCAAAACAGTCTCCTTAGCCTAGGATTTCTGTACCCCATTCAGATCTGTCTTGGGGACCAGTGCTGGGGAGTTGGCTATTTCCTTTGTAAGTCACCTACAGGGTTTTGAGTCTTTACTGTGTGCAGGGACAAGAGAGTCCACAGCAATGGGACAGAAGGCTGCAGGGCAATAGGATTTCTCTATTTTTTGAATCTCTATTTTACTGTAAGCTTCTCCTCAAGTCAAGTCAATGAACATTTGTTACCTACCAGAGTTCACCTGACTTTGACACATTTAAGAAAGAAGTTGAGGAGAGGCTGGAGGTTGTTGCTCAGTGATAGAGCACATGCAGAACATGCACAAAGCCCACACACAACTTGTGGAGAACTTGCTGCAGATTTATTTATTGATTTGATTGATTGATTGATTGTACCAGGGATTGAACCCAGGCGTGCTTAACCAGTGAGCCACACCCCTACCCCTTTTGAGACAGTGTCTTGCTGAGTTGCTAAGGGGCTTGCTAAGTTGATGAGGTTGGCCTTAAACTTGCAATCCTCCTGCCTCAAGCCTCCAGAGTTGTTGGGGTTACAGGTATGCACCATCACACCTGGCTGTTTGCTACTATCATATAGACAAGGAAATTGAGGCTTACCAAAGAGTCACATAAGCAGAATATGGATCATCCAGGTTGAGATCTATGTTTGTCACCTGCAAAGCTTGTTTCTCTTTAATGTTACTTCTTGAAACCTATTTGGAAAGATAGGCTAATGGGTTTTCGTTTGTTTATATTGGGGGTGTTTTGTTTTGTTTGGTGCTGGGGATTGAACCCAGGGCCTGGTTCACACTAGGCACTCTACCACTGTACCACTGAACCACACCCTCAGTCCCTGGGCCAATGTTCTTCATATGAAGAACAGCATACCGGAGCAGATTATGATCAGATGGTAGTTTGTGGTAGGGTTAAAGACAAAGTGATATGATACGAAGAGCATAAGATAGAAATTCATGGGCTGGGGATAAAACTCAGTTGGTAGAGTGCTTGCCTTGCATGAACAAGGCTCTGGGTTCAATTTCCAGAGCACAAAAAGAAAACAAAAAATATTGACATTCAGTAACTACGGAACCAACTTTGATTCTGGTGCTAATTATATATGGTTTTGCTTGTTCGTTTTTTGTGGTACTCTGAATTGAACCCAGGAGTATTCTGTCACTGAATTACATCCCCAGTCATTTTCTTTTTTTGTGCATATTTTTAATTTATTTAGAGCATACTACATATCAAGTATTCTTTAAAGTACTTCTCATATGCTAACACATTTAATCTTAATAGCAATTCATGAGTTACTATGATAACATTTTCATAGAGGAGACTGAAGCTCAAAGAAGTTGAGTAACTTGCCCAACATCACATAGCTAAGAAATGGTACAGCTGGGATTCAAATGCAAGCTTTTGAATACCACTCCATGTGGCTTCTTTCCGGGGTTATTATGTAGCCTAACTATGACTATGCATATCAAATGGAAAAGAAATAGGTGTCATTTTGCTACAAATTAATGAGTCTGCTACAAATAACTCACTACATGCTGGTTTTATAATTTTGTTAGAGTTCCATATGGCCTCCTAGAATAATCTACCCTGTCATTTCATTTTAAAAATTTGAGACAGGGTCTGGTTAAATTGCCCAAACTGGCCTCAAACTTATGGTCTTCCTGCCTCAGCCTCCCAGGTTGTTGGGATTAAAGGTGTGTGCACCATGCCTGACTGATATCATTTTAAGATTTGTTCATTGGGGTACTGGCAATCGAATCCTGGGTCTATGCATACTATGCAGGTGTCCTACCATTGACCTAAATCCCCAACCTTAAAGTTCTTGACTTATATTATCAAATTATATCATCTGTATTCTCCCAACAGCAGTATGATTGTGCCTAGTTTTCTGCACCCTCACTGATTTCAAGTATTGTATTAGTCAGCTTTCTATTACTGTAACAAAATACCTGAATAAACAACTTATAAGAAGGATAGGTTGCCAGGTACATGCCTGTAATCCCAGCATCTCAGAAGGCTGAGGCAGGAAGATTGCAAGCTCAAAGCCAGCCTCAGCAACTTAACAAGGTCCTAAGCAATTTAGCAAGACCCTGTTTCAAAATTTAAAATAATATAAAATAAAATTAAAAAAGGGCTGGTGATGTGACTCAGTGACTAAGTGTCCCTAGGTTCAATCCTTGGTTCTGGTTCCCCTGACAAAAGAAGGAAAGATTGGGGTTGGGGATGTAGCTCAGTGGTAGAACACTTGCCTAGCGTGTAGCCCTGGGTTCAATCTCTAGAACTGAAAAGGAAAGAAAAGGAATAAGAAGAGGGAGGAGGAGAAGGAGAAGAAGAAAGGTGTGACTCAATGGTAGAGCACTTGCCTATCATGTTTGAGGTCCTGGGTTCAATCCCCAGTACCAACACAAATAAAGGAGAGACAGGAAAGCATTGGAGGTACCAATATTCCCTTCAAGGGCATTCCCCCAGTGACCTAACTTCCTTCCACTAGGACTCACCTCCTAAAGGTCCACTATCTCCCAATAGTTCCATAGGCTGGGGACCAAGCCTTCATTACACAAGCCTTTGGGGGACATTTGAAATCTAAACTATAGCAAGTATTATTATCTTAAAAATCTTTGCTGGGCATGATGTTACATACCTTTAGTTCCATCAACTTGGGAGACTGAGGCAGAAGGATCACAAGTTCAAAGCCAATTTCAATCACTTAGGCCCTAAGCAACTTAGCAAGACCCTGTCTCTAAATAAAAAATATAAAAGGACTGGGAATATGGCTCAGAAGTTAAGCACCCTTAGGTAAAATCCTTAGTACCAAAACAAAATTAAAATTAAAAAACTGTTACTTTGATAAGAAAATATATTTCATTATTTTGCATTTTCTTAATTACTTTTGAAGTTGAAGTATATTACATATGTCTTTTTTACAATTGTATTTCTTATTTTGTTGATTGTTTTATGTTCTTTGCCCATATTGTATTAGAGTCTTAGTGTTTTTTATAGACTTGTACATGTCCTATAGTCAATATATTAAGAATGATAACATTTTAATTCTGTGGTATATATTGAACCGATTTTTAACCTTTTAATTTTGTCTTTTAAAGTAGGAGTTTCAGAATTCTTGATATTTTCCTTAATGACTTCATCCTTTAATGATGTATTTAAGGAACTCTTCAATAATTGGAGAAACTTGGACATGTTGAAAGCACAGGACCATATGGAGGAACTAGAATTAAGGATACTGGGAGCAGACACAGTTTTCAGAAAGGGCAAAAAAGGAAAGGAAAAATTAGTCTTAAAGACTGCTTCAAAGAAATTAAAAGAGACCCAAGTAGATGGAGAGACAACTCATGTTCAGTGATTAAAAGACTTACTATTGTTAAGATAGCAATACTCCTCGAGTTGATCTACAGATTCAACAAAATCTCTATTAAAATTTTAGGAGGGCTGGGGATATAGCTCAGTTGATAGAGTGCTTGCCTTGTAAGCACAATGCCCTGGGTTCAATCCCCGGCACCAAAAAAAAAAAAAAAAAAAAAAAAAAAAAAAATTTTAGGAAAAGTCTTTTATTTACACTGGCAAGCTGATCCTAAAATTCATATAGAAATGCATGGGTCCAAGAATAGGTCTAAAAATCTCGAAAAAAACAAAGGTGGAGAATTCCATTTCCTGACTTCAAAACTTACAAATCATCGGTAATCATGACTGTGAGATACTAGCATAGAATAGCCAAAAAGATGAGTGGATAGAGAGTATAGAAGCAAATCCATATGTCTTTGGACAATTTACCTTTTGTTGAGGTGCTGGGGATGGAACCTAGGGTCTTGTCCATGCTAGGTGAGTGTTCTACAACTGAGCTATGTCCCAGGCCTCTTTTAGTAAAAGGAACAGAATTGGAAGCATCACACTCTCTGATTTAAAAAAAAAAAAAAAAAATATATATATATATATATATATATATATATACAGCAATTTTTAAAATAGATTTTAAAAATTTGTTCTAATTAGTTATACATGATAGTAGAATGCATTTTGACACATTATAAGGCAATTTTAATTAAAATAGTATGGGGACTGGGGTGTAGCACAGTGATGGAGTGCCCAGGTACAAGGTTCTAAATTCAATCCCTAGCACCACAAAACAAACAAACAAAATGAAACAAAACAGCATGTTATTGGCATGAAAACAGATACATCAAACAATGGAGCAGGATTGAAGGCCAGAAATAAGCCCAAGGATTTATGGTCAAATTGTGGCAAAAGTGCCAAGAACACACAATGGGGAAAGGACAGTACCTTCAATAAATGGTGCTGAGAAAACTTGATATCCACATGCAGAATGAAAGTTGATCCTTTTCTCCTACCATGTACAAAAGTCAACACAAATGAATTAAGAAATTAAATCTAAGACTCAAAACTGTAAAGTTGCCAGGTGTGGTGGTGCACACCTATAATACCAGTGGCTTGGGAGGCTGAGGATTGTGAGTTCAAAGCCAGGCTCAGCAATTTAGCAAGGCCCTAAACAACTTAGTGAGATCCTATCTCAAAATAAGAAAGAAAAAGGGCTGGGGATGTGACTCTGTGGTTAAGTTCCCCTGGGTTTAATCCCTGGTACCAAAACAAAAACAAAAAAACAAGAAACAAACTGTAAAGCTACTAGAAAAAAGCATATGGGAAATTTCCCACATTAATCTGGGCAATGATATGACCCAGAAAGCATAGGACACAAAAGAAAAAGCAGATAAATGGGATTACATCAAACTTAAAATCTTCTACCTAGCAAAGAAAACAACTAGCAAAGTAAAGAGACAACACAATGAATGGGAGAAAATATTTGTACAGATGATAAGGGGTTAAGAACCAAAATATACAAGTAATTAAAAAAACTAAAGAGCAAGAAAATAACTAACTTTGATTTAAAAGTGAGTGAAGGGAACTGAGGATGCAGATCAGTTGCAGAGCATTTGCCGAGCATGTGTGAGGCCTTGGGTGTGATTACCAGCACTGCCAAACAAAACAAAACAAAACAAACAACAAAGGACCTGAACAGATGAACGATATTTCTTGTAAAGGACATTCCAATGGTCAACAGGTTTGTAAACAAAATGCTGAGTAACACCTTTCATTAGGGAAATGCGAATTAAAACCATAGTGAGATATCACCTCAATATCTGTTAAAATGGCTATTAACAAAAAAAATGAAATGTTGGCTAGGGTGTGGATAAAGGGAACCCTTGCATATTGTTAGTGGGAATGTAAATTAGTACAGTTTTTATGGAAAATGGTGTGGAGTTTCCTCAAAGAGCTAAAAACAACTCTCATATGATCCAGAAATCCCTGAGTGGGGTGTATATCCAAAGGAAATAAAATCTGTTTGTTGAAGATCTTTACACACTCCAGTGTTCACAATGACCAAAATATGGACTCAACCTAAGCATCCATCAATGAATGTGTGAATAAAGAAAATGTGGGTTTTCAAGATGGCGGACTAGAGGGCGGCTGCATTTCACGTTGCTCCAGGACGCAAGATTCAAAAGAGGAGATAGTGAGAGACTTGGGACCAACTCAAAGCCGCCAGGTGAGTCTCTCCCGTTGGGGAGGCGTCCCAGATGGGGTGGTAGCCCCGGAACGCAGGGAACTTTGTGAGGTAGAGTTGCTCGGCGAGACGCCCCTCCCCCCCGCTGGAGCGGTAAACACGGACAACTGGGATCATCGTAGAGGAGGCGGCTCAGCACAGCGCTTGGACTCGACCAACCACTGGGGCTCCGGGCGGCTGCCTGAGGAGGAGCTGCGTGGCGAGCTGTTTGGACTCAGAACGACCGCTCCTGAACACCCGGGGGGTTGCCCAGAGGAGAGGAGAAGTGCGGGCGGGTCGCGTTGGTCTAGGGTGACTGCATCAGAGCCACAGGTGTTGCCAGAGGAGGAGGCGAGTGGTGAGTTGATGCACTCAAAGCGACCTCTCCTGAACGCCGGTGGCCTGCCTGGAGGAGGAGCGCGGTGGGTCACTTGCTCTCGGAGCCACCGCTCCTGAACTCCCGGGGGGCTATCCCGAGGAGGAGGAGGAGGAGAACGGGCGGGACACTTGGACTTGGAGTGACTGCCTAGGACTACAGGCAGTTGGCGGGAGGAGGAGACGCGAAGTGCGTTGCTTGGACTCCTAGTGACTTGCGTCGGAACACCGGGCGGCTGTCCGGAGGAAGAGGTTGTGGCAGGTCTCTTGGTCTCAGAGCTATTGTACGGGGCTCCAGGTGGTGAATCAGAGGAGGGGCCGTATAGCCAGGCGATTAGGGCAGATTCTCTGAGGAGAGGCAGCCTAAGGAGACTCACCTGCGAAGGGTGAGGCTCCCAGGCCCAGGACGTAGGTCCGGGCCCCTGGGAACATTGCAGAGGAAGACAGCCCAGCCCAGGAGGTAGTTTCTAGATTGAGGGAACCTCTAGGAGGAGAACTGACCAGCGAGACCTCCCACCGGGTGAGTCTTCCCTGCCGGGGTGAGGTTTTTCCCACAGGGACGGTTAAAAACCAGAGACACAGTCACAAACAGGCCTTGCCTCAGCCCGCAGCCTAGTTCCCCGTTGGATGACCATTGGTCAATAAGTGGAGGCACCTCTGCCCACTAGCAGGGAATATACCCCACCTGAGGGTTACCACCCCTAGAGAGGCAGCTTCTTTCGTGGAGCTCCGCATTATCAACCTTCGTCCAAGACTTCAGGCTACTGAAGGATAAGAGGGGATATACTAGCAATCTTCAGGGACATTTATAAGTCAACAGAGGAATCTGCAATATCTTAATGACCACTGATTCCTGAACAATATGAGAAAACAAGGGAAGAAAAATGCCCCAAACAAATCTAGATGTTACATCAATAAAATCCATGACATAATTGCAGAAGAAATGACAGAAAGGGAGTTCAGAATGTACATAATTAAAATGATTAGGGAAGCAAACGATGAGATTGAAAGAGCAAATGCAGGCATTGAATGATCGCACCAATCGACAGTTAACAGAGCAAATACAGGAAGCAAAAGATCATTTCATAAAGTGTTAGAGATATTGAAAAAAAAAACAAACAGAAAATCTTTGAAATGAAGGAAACAATAACCAATTAAGACTCCATAGAAAGCATAACAAATAGGATAGAACAGGCTGGAAGACAGAACTTCAGATATTGGAAGACAAAATATTTAAACCTTGAAAACAAAGTGAACAAACAGAGAAGATGGTAAGAAATCATGAACAGAATCTGCAAGAACTATGGATCATGAGAAGGCCAAATTTGAGAATTATTGGATTGAGGAAGCTTAGAGAAACAAACCAAAGAATGAACAATCTATTCGATGAAAATAATATCATAAAATTTCCCAAATCTGAAGAATGAATGGAAAATCAGTTCAAGAGGCTTATAGGACTCCAAATACACAAAATTACAACAGAGACCCACCACCAAGGCACATTATAATGAAAATACCTAACATATAAAATAAAGACAGAATTTTAAAGGCTGTAAGAGAAAGAACCAAATTACATTCAGGGGGAAACCAATACGGATATCATCAGATTTTCATCCAGACCCTAAAAGTTAGAAGGCCTGTAAACAAACATTTTTCAAGCTCTGAAGAAAAATGGATGCCACCAGAATCTTATACCCACAAAACTTACCTTCAAATTTGACGATGAAAGAAAATCTTCCATGATAACAAAAGCTAAAAGAATTTACAAAAAGAAAGCCAGCATTACAGAACATTCTCAGCAAAATATTACCAGGAGGAGAGATAAAAAACAAAGAAGCAAATCAGCAAAGGAAGGAATATCCTAAAGGAACTGTCAAATAAAGGGAGGAACCAATGTTGTGTCAAAATATAAATAAATAAATAAATAAAATTTTAAATATGAAACCAAATGACCAGGAATACAAATCATATCTCAATAATAACCCTGGAGTATGTAATGACCTAAATTCATCAATCCAAAGACATAGACTGCAGATTGGATTAAAAGAAAGATCCAACAATATGTTGCCTGCAAGAGACTCACCTCATAGAAAGAGATACCCATAGACTAAAGGTGAAAGGATGGGGAAAAACATACCATGCACATGGACTCAGCAAAAAAGCTGGTGTATCCATCTCATTTCAGATAATGTGGACTTCAAGCCAATGTTAGTCAGAAGGAATAAAGAAGGTCATTTCATACTGCTTAAGGGAAGCATAAATCAGCAAGGTATAACAATCATAAACATCTATGCCCCAAACAGTGGCTCATCCATGTATGTCAAACAAATCTTTCTTCAATTTTAGAAACCAAATAGACCATAACACAATAATACTAGGTGATTTTAACACGCCTCTCTCACCACTGGACAGATCTTCCAAACAAAAATTGAACAAAGAAACCATAGATCTCAATAACACAATCAATAATTTAGACTTAACAGACATTTATAGAATATACCATCCAACCAAGAGCGAATACACTTTCTTCTCAGCAGCACATGGATCCTTCTCTAAAATAGACCATATATTATGCCACAAAACTAATGTCAGCAAATACAAGAAGATAGAGACACTACCTTGTATTCTATCAGATCATAATGGATTGAAGTTAGAAATAAATGAAAGAGTAAAAAACAGAAACTACTCCAATACCTGGAGATTAAACAATATGCTATTATATGATGAATGGATAACAGAAGATATTAGGAAGGAAATTAAAAAATTCTTAGAGGTCAATGAGAACAAGAAACATCATATCAAATCTCTGGGACAGTATGAAAGCAGTACTTAGAGGAAAATTTATTTCATGGAGCGCATTAATAAAGAAGTAAAACTCAACAAATAAACGACCTAACACTACAGCTCAAAGCCCTAGAAAAAGAAGAACAGACCAACACCAAAAGTAGTAGAACACAGGAAATAGTTAAACTCAGAGCTGAAATCAACAAAATTGAAACAAAAGAAACAATACAAAAAATTGACAAAATAAATAGTTGGTTCTTCAAAAAAATAAACAAAATTGATAAACCTTTAGCCACACTAACAAAGAGAAGACGAGAGAAAACCCAAATCACCAAAATTCGGAATGAACAAGGAAATATACAACAGACACGACTGAAATACAAAACATAATTAGAAGCTATTTGAAAATCTATACTCCAACAAAATAGAAAATTTCGAAGACATCAACAGGTTTCTAGAGACATATGAATTGCCTAAACTGAACGAGGAGGACATACACAATTTAAATAAACCAATTTCAAGTAATGAAATAGAAGAAGTCATCAAAAGCCTATCAACAAAGAAAAGTCCAGAACCAGATGGGTTCTCAGCCGAGTTCTACAAAACCTTTAAAGAAGAGCTCATTCCAATACTTCTCAAAGTATTCCATAAAATAGAAGAGGAGGGAACCCTCCCAAACTCATTCTATGAAGCCAATATTACCCTGATACCTAAACCAGACAGAGACACATCGTGGAAAGAAAATTTCAGACCCATATCCTTAATGAACATTGATGCAAAAATTCTCAACAAAATTTTAGCAAATCGCATACAAAAACATATTAAAAAGATAGTGCACCATGATCAAGTGGGTTTTATCCCAGGGATGCAAGGTTGGTTCAACATTAGGAAATCAATAAATGTCATTCACCATATCAATAGACTTAAAGTCAAGAATCACATGATTATTTTGATAGAACAAGGCAGGGATGCCCTCTTTCACCACTTCTTTTCAATATCGTCCTTGAAACTCTAGCCAGAGCAATTAGACAGACCAAAGAAATTAAAGGGATACGAATAGGAAAAGAAGAACTCAAACTATCCCTATTTGCTGATGATATGATTGTATACTTAGAGGAACCAGGAAATTCCACCAGAAAACTTTTAGATCTCATTAGTGAATTCAGTAAAGTAGCGGGATATAAGATCAATGCACATAAATCTAAGGCATTTTTATACATAAGCGATGAATCTTCAGAAAGAGAAATTAGGAAAACTAGCCATTCACAATAGCTTCGAAAAAAATAAAATACTTGGGAATCAATCTCACAAAAGAGGTGAAAGACCTCTACAATGAGAACTACAGAACACTAAAGAAAGAAATTCAAGAAAACCTTAGAAGATGGAAAGATCTCCCATGTTCTTGGATAGGAAGAATTAATATTGTCAAAATGGCCATACTACCAAAAGTTCTATACAGATTCAATGCAATTCCAATTAAAATCCCAATGTTGTACCTTACAGAACTAGAGCAAGAAATTATGAAATTCATCTGGAAGAATAAAAACCCAGAATAGCTAAAGCAATCCTTGGCAGAAAGAGTGAAGCAGGGGGTATCGCAATACCAGATCTTCAACTCTACTACAAAGCAATAGTAACAAAACGGCATGGTATTGGTACCAAAATAGAAAGGTGGATCAATGGTACAGAATAGAGGACACGGATACAAATCCAAATAAATACATTTTCTCATACTCGACAAAGGGGCCAAAAATATGCAATGGAGAAAAGATAGCCTCTTCAACAAATGGTGCTGGGAGAATTGGAAATCCATATGCAACAGAATGAAACTAAACCCATATCTCTCACCATGCACGAAACTAAACTCAAAATGGATTAAGGATCTCGGAATCAGACCAGAGGACTTGCATCTTATAGAAGAAAAAGTAGGTCCAGAGCTTCAAACATGTCGGCTTAGGACCAGACTTCCTCAACAGGACTCCATAGCACAAGAAATAAAAGCAAGAATTAATAACTGGGATAGATTCAAACTAAAAAGCTTTCTCTCAGCAAAGGAACCTATCAGCAATGTGAAGAAAGAGCCTACAGAGTGGGAGAAAATCTTTGCCAATCATACTTCAGATAGAGCACTAATCTCCAGAATCTATATAAAGAACTCATAAAACTCTACACCAAGAATGCAAATAATCCAATCGATGAATGGGCTAAGGAAATGAATAGACACTTCACAGAAGAAGATCTAAAAGCAATCAGCAAACATATGGAAAAATGTTCAACATCTCTAGTAATAAGAGAAATGCAAATCAAAACCACCCTAAGATTCCATCTCACCCCAATTAGAATGGCGATTATCAAGAATACAAGCAACAACAGGTGTTGGCGAGGATGTGGGGAGAAAGGTACACTCATACATTTCTGGTGGGGCTGCAAATTAGTGCAGCCACTCTGGAAAGCAGTGTGGAACTCCTTAGAAAACTTGGAATGGAACCACCATTGACCCAGCTATCCCACTCCTTGGCCTATACCCAAAGGACTTAAAATCAGCATACTACAGAGATACAGCCACATCAATGTTCATAGCTGCTCAGTTCACAATAGCCAGATTGTGGAACCAACCTAGATGTCCTTCAATTGATGAATGGATAAAGAAACTGTGGTATCAATAGCCAGATTGTGGAACCAACCTAGATGTCCTTCAATTGATGAATGGATAAAGAAAATGTGGTATATATATACAATGGAATATTACTCAGCCATAAAGAACGATAAAATTATGGCATTTGCAGGCAAATGGATGAAACTGGAGAATATCATGCTAAGTGAGATAAGCCAATCTCAAAAAACCAAAGGAAGAATGATATCGCTAATAAGTGGATGATGACACATAATGGGGGGTGGGAAGGGTTAGTGTTGGGGTTGGAGTTGGGTTTAGGGAGGGGGGCAGGAATGGAGGAAGGAAGGACTGTATAGATGGAGGGGAAGGGTGGGAGGGGAGGGGTGGAAGGGAAAAAATGGCAGAATGAATCAAACAACATTACCCTATGTCGATTTATGATTACACAAATGGTATGCCTTTGCGCCATGTACAGACAGAGAAACGACATGTATCCCATTTGTTTACAATTTTATAATAAAAAAAAAAAAAAAAAAAAGAAAAAAAAAACAAAAAAAAACAACAAACAAAAAAAAACCTGTGGTATATATATACAATGGAATATTACTCAGCCATGAAGAATGACAAATTATGGCATTTGCAGGCAAATGGATGAAACTGGAGAATATCATGCTAAGTGAGATAAGCCAATCTCAAAAAACCAAAGGACGAATGATATCGCTAATAAGTGGATGATGACACATAATGGGGGTGGGAGGGGTTAGTTAGGGTTAGAGTTAGGGTTAGGGAGGGCGGCAAGAATGGAGGAAGGAAGGACTGTATAGAGGGAATAGAGGGGTGGGAGGGGTGGGGAAGGGAAAAAATAACAGAATGAATAAAACAACATTACCCTATGTAAAAAAAAAGTTATAAGAAAAAAAAATGTGTTATAAATATACAATGGAATACTATTCAGCGTAAAAAAAGAAATTCTGTCCTTTGTGACAATATGGATGAACCTGGAAGACATTATGCTAAGTGTAAATAAGCCTTAGCACAGAAAAACACCACATGATTTCACTTACATGTCGATCTTAAAAAATTGAATTCATAGAGATAGAATAATGGTTACCACAGTGGGGGTGGTAAGGGCGGATATGGTGAGTTGTTGGTTAAATGGTACTAAGTTTCAGTTAGGAGGGAAACATTTAGAAATCTATTGCACAGTAGGGTGGCTATAATCAATAATGTACTGTATATTTCAAGTAACAGTAAATTTCAAATATCCCACCACAATAAATGCTAAGTAAGTATAGTGATGATATCATTTTAATTAGTTCTATTTAATATTCCACATTGTATACATATATCTAATCATCACATCGTACCCCATAAATGTATGATTTGTCAGTTAAAAATAATACTGACTTTAAAATTCACAATGAGATACCACTTCACACTGAACTAGAATGGCTATAATAAAAGGTGGAAAATAACAAGGGGTGGTGAGGATTTAGAGAAATTGGAACCCTTGCCTATTATTGGTAAGAATGCAAAATGATCAAGTCTCTTTGGAAAACTGTTTGCTGGATCCTCGATTGGTTAACCATAGAGGTATCATAGAATTTAACAATTCTGCTGCTAGGGACATACTCAAAAGAAATGAAAATATGTGTTTTACAAGCTTGTGCATGAATATTCATAGCAGTATTATTCATCATAGCCCCAAAGTGGAAATAGCCCAAATGTCTAGCAACTGACAAGTGAAACAAAATATGGTATGTTCTTATAATGGAATGCTATTCAACCATGAAAGAAGACAGTCACAAAACATTGTGTATTGTATGATTCAGTTTATGTGAAATGTCCAGGATAAGAAAATCCATAGAGACTGAAAGTAGATTAGGGGTTATGAGGGCCTGGGAGGAGGGGATAATGAGGAGATATTGCTTAATATTTTCAGAGGTTTTGTTTGGGGTAATGAAAAAGTTTTGGAATACAGTTGTGATAGTTGCACAACTCTGTGAATGTAATTAATGTACTTGAATTCTACATTTAAAAGTAGTTAAAATGACAAATTCAGTGGGAGGGGTGGGGGGGAAGGGAAAAAATAACAGAATGAATCAAACAACATTACCCTGTGTAATTTATGATTACACAAATGGTATGCCTTTACGCCATGTACAGAGAAACAACATGTATCCCATTTGTTTACAATAATAAAAAAAATGACAAATTTTGCTATATATTTTAACCACTATAAAAAATGAATATTTTTCTTTAGAATAAATAAGCAAAACTAAAAAACACCAGAAAAAAAAACCAATTGATAGGTAGCCACTACTGAGTGGCTTGGGCCTTCATATAAAATGTGAGGGAGGTTCATTTGTGGAGAGAAATCAAAGAGTATGTGATTGACAACTGCCTGGAACTGAGAGCTTGAGACAAATGGAGATTTGCAATGTCTCTTGTGAACTAACGAAGTGCTTATGTCCTATTCTCATGATAAGAATCACGTGGGGATGTGTTCAATATATATAGATCTGTGATTCTCAAATTATGATCCTAGAGCTCTCGGGGGTCCATAAGACTCTTTTCTGATCACATTTCTACAAGAAGCTGGATTTTCTCCCTATTCTTCAGTCCAACACATCACAACAGACTGAATGCGGAAGCAGATACAAGACTGAAGCTGTATTCTATTAAGACAAACATTAGCCGGACATACTGGCGCATACCTGTAATCCCAGAAGCTTAGGAGGTTGAGACAGGAGGATGGCAAGTTCAGAGCCAGCCTCAACAATTTACAAGGTCCTGAGGAACTTAGTGAGACCCTGTCTCTAAATAAAAGATAAAAAGGGCTGGGGATGTGATTCAGTGGTTAAGCATCCTGGGTTCAATTCCCAGTACCTACCACTCAAAAGACAGACATTTAAAGAAGGGAAAATGTAAAATAATATTGCTCTTCTAATTGAATTTTGAGAATGTAGTTATTTTTTATAAAAATGCTATTTATGTTAATGTGTAATGGATTTATTTTTATTTTAAAAAACATATAAAAATCTCTGAATTTTAATTTCTAATAAAGTAGGTATCAAAAATGATAACTCACATAAGCAAAAGTTCTTGCAGGTACTCAATAATATTAAGAATGTTAGGTGAGATCAAAAAGTTAGAGGGGCTGGGGTTGTGGCTCAGTGGTAGAGAGCTTGCCTAGCATGTGTGAGGCACTGGGCTCGATTCTCAGCACCATGTATAAGTAAATAAAATAAAGGTTAAATCAAATAAAGGTCCATTAACAACTAAAAAAATTTTTAAAAAGTTAGAGAAAAATTAATATAAATAATCAAGTCTCTCAGTTGGAAATCCTGACTTAAGAAGCATCGATTAGGACCCAGGAGTCTATATTGATATTGTAGAAAACAAATTAATTAAAAATTAAGTTAATTACAAACTTTATTTGGTACTAGGAATTGAACTTAGGGTCCTCTACCACTGAGCTATGTCCTCAGCCCTTTTTATTATTTTTAAAAATTTTGATATCTAGTCTCTAGTCTCTCTAAATTGCTGAGGCTGCCTTGAACTTTCAATCCTCTTGCTTCAGCCTCTGGAGTCACTGGGATCACAGGCATGAACCAGCATGCCCAACAAGTCTGTATTTTTAGAAAATTACACAGGTGTTTACTTGGTATGTTTGATAAATGTCAAGCCACACAAAGTTGTTCAGGTGTTAGGGAATTTTATGATGAGTTATGATGAATGCCAGACAATCAAACTAGATGAATCCAATGATTGTCAAACAGAAAAGGGTGATCCACTTGAGGTTGACAAGACTGTATTTGCAGTGGAGACCTCTGATGACCAGATATTTCATAGCTCTGTCTAGCAATGTTGGCAACCTAGGAGCAGAAGCAGAGAAAGATAGCACTTTAAGTGAGTTGGATGGGGCTTTGAGGGGGCGAAGTTAACTTGTAGTAGATATATATGATTGATATTCAGGTTGTAAACTGAAAAGCCTGTCTTGAGATTTTAACTGGGGGAGAGTTCTGGGACCTATTAAGTGTGGGCAAAAGAGCCTAAGTGGGAAGCCTGAGGAAACCTACAGATTTTAATATTAGGTGAGACCTGGATGATGTGATGGGCTTAGGAAATTTGGAACACTTACAACTGGGTGGGACACAAGACATTGGAAACCAACAGGGCAAACATGTACCTGACACCAGAAGGTTACTAGGTGTCTAGTGTACTTTAAAGAGGACTGGGTTAGGGATCAGAAGCACTGTAAACACTGTAAGGAAGAGAAATATAGAAAGGATAGCTTGGGATATATGGGACAAGGAGAAGAGAGTACCCTGGGCCCTCTAGGTTGTACTGTTAAAAAATAACTAAAATATGACTGGGGATTTAACTCAGTGGTAGAGTACTTGACTGGAATGTGTGAGACCCTAGGTAAATCCCAGTTTCATACCAGGTACATTAGGAGATGGAGTTTCCAGGTGGGTACTTTAATTAGATGTGCTTAGTAACTGATGCCATCATTTGTATGACATGGCTGTCCCATGTGCCACCTTGCTTTCTGGCATCTGTCCTATATAAAATCCCAGCAGAATCATACCTTTGGTAAGGGGATGGACTGGCACGTGTTCATTCATGTCTTCAGATTAATACTACTACTAAAAAATAACAATACAAACATTTACAGCAATAGCTAACATTCACTGAACACTCAGTGCATGTCAGGTGCTAAGGTAAGCACTTTATACTTCCATACATCATCTTATTACTTTTCACAGCAAACAACCCTCAAGGTAGGTACTATGATCTCCCTGTTTTACAGGGTGAGGACACTGTGGCTTACTACATCACTAACTATACTACTTTCTTGTAGGTTTTTGATCAAGTCTCTTTCCTGCCCCTGAACTTTTACATATTCCTATTCATTCTGCCTGAAATGCTATTCCTGCTAACTCCTACTCATCCTCTTTGCTCAGTCTAAGCATCACTTTTTCAGGAAATCTTCCCTAATCTCCTGAATAGGTTGTTCCTCCTCAGTATACACACTTTTTTGAGAAAAGACTCCATCTGTTGCCCTGGTTGGTCTTAAACTCCTGAGCTGAAATGATCCTCCTGTCTCAGTCTCCCAAGTAGCTGGGACTACAAACACAGGCAACACATGTGACTCCCCCCATATACACTCTTAGAACACCTTATATTCTTTCTTTACAGCACTTATTACCATCTGTAGATTGACTTGCTTATTATGTTTATCGTTCTGGCTAGACCATGTCTTAAGGAGAGAGACTATGTCTTATCTTTATACCTCTGAGGATGTAATAAGTGTTCAATAAATACTCATTGAATCAATGAATTAAAAATTTTGTTCATAAAGAGGTGGTAAAGAAATCTGCTTTAAAATAAGGTTGGGCCAGGCATGGTGGCTCACACCTCTAATCCCAGTGACTCAGGAGGCTGAGGCAGGAGAATGGCAACTTCAAGGCCAGCCTCAGCAACTTAGTGAGACCCTGTCTCAAAAGAAAAAAGTTTAAAAAGGGCTTGGTACGTGGTCAGTGGTTAAGCACCCCTAGGTTCAATCTCAAGTACCTAAATAAATAGAATGAGGTTGGAATCTGGGGAATAGCTCTGTCATAGAATGCTTGCCTAGCTTGCAGGAGACCCAGGGTTCCATGCTAGCACTGCAGAAAAAAAATGGCCTGAAATACATATCATCTGTTTGCCTTTGGCTCCATTAAAGAATAGAGTTGAAGCCAAGTGTGGTGGCACACCCTGTAATCCTAGGGATTTGGGATGCTAAGGCAGGAGGATTGCAAATTCGAGGCCAGGCTCAGTAACTTAGTGAGACCCTCAGCAACTTAGTGAGATCTTGTCTCAAAATAAAAGTTAAAAAGGTCTGGGGATATAACTCAGTGGTAAAATGCCCGTGGGTTCAATCCCTAGCACCCAAAATAGACAAAACAAAACAAAAGCAGTTGATTGAAAAAGCTGCAGAGCTTAACTCACAATAGCTAAACTATGGAAACCAACCTAGATGCCCTTCAACAGATGAATGGATAAAGAAATTGTGGTGTATATACACAATGGAATATTATTCAGACATAAAAAATAATGCAATATGGCATTGCCAGTAAATGGATTGTTGTGGTTTGGATGTGAGGTGTCGCCCAAAAGTTCACATGTGAGACAATGCAGAAAGGTTCAGAGGAGAAATGCTTGGATTTTAAGAGTCTTAAACCAATCAGTGAATTAATCCCTGATGAGATTAATTGAAGTGTTAGGGTGTGGTTGGAGGAGGTGTGAATTTGGGAGTGGCTATGGGGTATATATTTTGTGTCTGGAGGTGGAGTCTCTCTCTGCTTTCTGATGATGAGAGCTGCTTCCCTCTGCCAAGCTCTTCTGCCATGATGTTCTGCCTCACCTTGAGCCCTGAGGAATGGAGCCGGCCTTCTATGGACTAAGACCTCTGAAACTGTGAGTCCTCAAATATACTTTTCCTCCTTTAAAATTGTTCTGGTAAGATCTTTTAGTCACAGCAGTGAAAAAGCTGACTAAAACATGGATGGAGGTGGAGAATATCATGCTAAGTGAAATAAACCAATCCCAAAGAATCAAAGGCCAAATGTTTTCTCTGATGTGCAGATGCTAATTCACAATAAGGGGGTACTAGGGAAGAATAGAGGTACTTTGGACTAGGCAGAGGGAAGTGAAGGGAGGGGAGGGGTAGTGGGTGGGAAGAGTAGTAGAATGAATCAGACATTATTACCCTGTGTGCATATATGACTACATGACCAGTGTAATTCTACAGCATGTAAACCAGAAGAATGAGAAGTTATACTCCATTTAGGTATGATGTGTCAAAATGCATTCTACTGACATGTATAACTAATTAGATCAAATTCAAAAAATTTTAAAGAAAAGCTGCTGAAGGGGAAATGCAGCCTATGCTGGGATGAAGGGATAGGGAGAGGGTCAAGGAGGCAGTTGGGTTTCTCTGTACTTGCCACCAGGCCCTGGTATAGAGGCCTACTAAAAAGTTCTTCCATTTTCTGTGGAGGATGATGGAGCTCTAGGAATGATGAACTAAAATGTTCGGATCTTCCTTTTAATCAAGGGCATTAGATGACTGACAATAAATATGTATTTTTGAAAGAGAGAATCCGTCCTCTCTGGTCCCCTTCTCCTAACTTCCATGTTCTTCTCTGACAGAACCCAGTCTGTGAAATGGTGGGAGAAGGCAATGGACCTCCAACTACTCCAGGGAGGAGCAAAACGGTCCCCACGGGCCAACCTCTTTAGGAGGAGAAAGTCTGAAGTTTTATGTCCTCCAGGCAGCTTGGACTGAGCCCAGGTGACCTGTGGCCTGGCTAGATCCCTGAGCCTGATGGATTTCTGATGAGGCAGCCAGGGATTCCGTGGTTGAGTACTGCAGTGGCTTGGAGGTAAGGTAAACTTGGATCTTTTTATATTTTAAGCCTTTGATTAATTCCTTTTGGAGGGTTCCTGCCCTGATGGCTTGATAAGCTCCTTCTGTCTCAACCTGGTGAGTTCAGTATCTTGGTTTTTTTTTTTTTTTTTTTTTTTTTTTGAGCAAGAACAACAGTTATGGTTTAAATGTCCCCATCAAAATTCCTGTTGAAACTCAATCCCCATTGTGGGGTATTAAGAAGGTGGAAACTTAATCTGACTGTGGTATTTGGAGGTGGGACCTTTGGGAGGTAATTAAGGTTAAATGAAGCCATAAGGGTGGGGCCCTAATCCAGTGGGACTGTGACTTTATAAGAGGAGGAGAGACCTAAGCTAGGATATCTGTCTTGCTGTGTGATGCCCTGCACCACCATGGGACTCTTCACAGTGTCTCCACTAGCAAGAAGGACCTCACCAGATAAACTGCCTGACCTTGAACTTCCCAGCCTGCAGAACTGTAAGCCAAATAGATTTGTTTTAGTAAAATAGTCTGTAGTATTGAGTCATAGCAACAGAAAATGGACTAAGACAGCAACATTCAGCAGTGGTAGTGGAGAAAAAAAGAGGGTGTGTAGGGAGGGGAAGGAGTCTTGCTGTTGGGATTGCTGTCAGGGCTGGCCTGGGGTTGGGTTTTGTTCATAGCCACTGAGCAGGGCAGCCACCCAGCTTCTCCCTCCTTCCACTCTCATATTCTTGCTGCCAAACTTGAAGCTATTTTTTTAGAGCACAGGAGTCAAAGGTTTCACATATACAGTGGGGAAAAACACCTAAAGACTCTGTCAAGGTTTTCACATAGGATCATGGTAACTCCTCATTCTCATGCCAGATGCCTCAAGCCTGTGGAAACTTTTAGGGTTGTTGCTCCTAGCCTTGGGGACACCTTTTGAGGATCATTGAATGGTCAGACATCTATCTATATCCATCTGTCTATCTATCTGTCTATCTATCTATCTATCTATCTATCTATGTATCTATCGACACACACACACATATATATATATAGTTTGAAACCTCTTGTCTAAGTATTTTTCTTGGCCTGGAATAGCAGTTGTGTAGCACTTATATGTCTTACATATTCTTTCTTGAAACACCATTGGTGCTCAGAATTCTGGGAGTGCTACAGAATATATAGTTAGAAAACTATTATCACATCATACCTCTTATCTAGTATTCACCCTGTCTACTTTAAGTGATGCAATATCCTTGTCAAGTGGTTGTCTAGCCCCTGCTTAAATACTTCCTGTGACAGGGAACTCACTATCTCTCCTGAAACACACTCAAGTTTGTCATTTTGTCTATTTAAGCATACTTAGGACTTAATACAACACTTCAGATGATTCTGTTTATAATGTATTTTCTTTCTAGCTCAGCATCTCTCTCTCTCTCTCACACATACACACCACACACACACACACACACACACACACACACACATCCCCTAATAAAGGCATCTATGTCTTTGTGCATTCATTCATTTATTCAACCAACCATTAATTTATTCAACAAACATTCCCAAAGTGCGTGTTCTGTTCCTGGAACATCCTAGATATGGGGAAGGGATGCACAGACAAATAAGAAAGGGTCTCTACACATTTTCATCCAAAACTGGAATTCCAGAGTTTACATATATCCCTTACATATATTTACATATATAGTTTACATATATTCCAGAGTCTATATATCCCTTTAGGTTGCTACTAGATCCATTACTTTAGCACTTTGAGGATAATATGTCAATCAATTGTCAACTAATCTACTGGTACTAGCTCATAAATCTTACATTTCCATTTCCAGAATTCATTGTTCCCTTCTTTTTGAAAATAAGAACAGTTTCCTATTGCCATTTCTGGCCACATGTACCAATCCTTGTTAGCCCTCAAAGCTCAACACCAAGAGTGAGCTCCTCCTGCACCCTGGGAAACCACACCATCCTTCTAGTCATTTCTCCTCCATTTCTAGAGGAAAAAGGCAAGGACTGACATAGGATTTGGTGTCTTTCCCTTGTTACAGTGGCATTTTTCTTGTAAATCCTTCCCTGTTGTAGAGTGCTGGTAGTCATTTCAACTACCCCACATGAGTAACACTGGCCTTGCTCATAGAGAAGTACCAGTTTCCTATCAGTTATAGTAGATCTCATGTATCTCACATATCGTCAGAAGTTGTGGCTGTGTATCAGAAGTTTTTGGCAGGGCTGGGGATATAGCTCAGTTGGTAGAGTATTTTCCTAGCATGCACAAGGCCCTGGGTTCAATCCCTAGCACTACCACCAAAAAAAAAAAAAAAGGTTTTAGGCAGCTGAACACAGATAACATAGGTAAACTTTCATTTTTAAAATCAAGGTATGAGGTGGGTGTGGTGGCACATGCCTATAATCCCATCAACTCAGGAGGCTGAGGTAGGAGGATGGAGCTTGAGGCCAGCCTCAGCAACTTAGCAAGGACCTATCTCAAAGTAAAAAATAAAAAGGGTTGGGGATAGAGCTTAGTGGTTAAGCATTCCTGGGTTCAATTCCCAGTACCTCCCCCACCCCCCAAAAAAATGAGAAGAAGGAGAAGGAGAAGAAGAAAAAGTCAAGGTGTGAATGAAGCGAGTAGTCCCATAAATTGGGAGGTTGAGGAGCAAGGATTGCTTGAGCCCAGCAATTTGTAGGTCAGCCTGGGTAACATGGTGAAACCTTGTCTCAAAAAACAAAACAAAAAACAAAAAAAGTATGGAACTTATTAAAATCAATGTAATAAAAAATGAAGTCATGTAGCTGGTTTTTAGACTTCTTCCAGAGAATTCTAGAGGTAGTGTCTTTTCCCCCCAGCCCAACATGAACACCACCCTCAGCCTCTTTGCTTTTCCAAATCTTGCTGTTCTTCACAGCAGGCATTACCTCTATGGGGAAACTGGCTCTAGCCCACTCACATCTCCACCTTGGTGGTTCCACTGATTAGCATTCTAGCTGATGATTATGCAAATCATGCAATTTAGCACTTTTATCATATAGTCTTTTTTTTTTGCCTTTATTTGTTTTTATGTGGTGCTGAGGACCGAACCTAGTGCCTCACATGTACAATGCAAGTGCTCTGCCACTGAGCTACAACCCCAGTCTTCATATAGTCTTATTTGCTATTTCTGGTACGTATTCTAATATGTATGGCTTCTCTGTTGGGGACTTAGAATATGGGTGAGCTTTAACAGATCTTTTGGTTTTGCTTTGTTTGTTTATGGTGCTGGGGTTTGATCCAGGGCTTTGCATATGCTAGGCAAGTGTCGTACTACTGAGCTATACCACCAGCCCTTGGTTTGCATTTTGTGTGTGTGTGGGGGCGGGTACTGGGGATTTAGGTTTTGCTATTCAAGTGAGCTTGTACCTAAGCTATTTTTTAACCCACACAGTAAGTTGGGACAATTGCAGATGCCTACATGATGGGATTTGAGGAATACTAGAAAGACTGTCCCAGATCTATAATCTTTTCCTACCAGGCCTTCATAATATCTGTGTACTAATTAATATTGTCCCTTTGATTCTTGTTTCCTGAGAACATTCACTATGCAAATGCAAATAATTCCATGATCTTGCCTCTGTAAATATCAGTAAAGGGCCAGAGATTTAAAACCCCAAGATATCTCAGGAGCTATTCTGGGAAAGGGGGAACTCCAAGGTATGCCATCCCCACTTCACTACAGATACTCTCCATTTGTTTTATGAATTAAAGTTACCCTGAAACTTAATTTATAAACCATTTGGCTGCAAAAACAATTAAAATTTTTTCTTTAGGGCATGAATTCTCAAACTCTATTGTGCACAAAGAGCCCCCCTGGAAGGCTCGTTAGTGCACAGATTACTGGATCACATCCCAGAGTTTCTGGTAATTCACATCTTTAACCAGTATTATTCAGGTAATGATGCTAGTCAAGAGAGCATGCAATGCTTTAGGGGAATGTGCCAACAGCTCTCCAGAAGTTCCTAAAAGAAGCACTAGCAGATGATGGGAATGTGGGTAAAGTGGAAGAACAGGATACCTCTAGAAGAGAAGTTGACTGTCTCCATAAATCAGTCTCCCTGTTGACTTTTGTTTATTTGTAATCTCTTCACCTTGATATCTGAAGACATTACCTATGAGGATTTCTGACCTTGGGGTGCTGGGCCTACCTAAGTCCCAAAGGAAACTCTCTATGCCTAATCCTAAGCACAACTGGGAGCTTTGTTAAGAGTTCATTGATTTAGGCCTTCCTAAAATTTTGATTCACCATGAAGTTGAAAGTCATAGGACCTAAAAGAACCACCAGGGCTTCATATAGGGCCTTAGATAATGCTAACATGCTGGATGATGGAGTCATCTGGCACTGTCAGTGTAACCTGACATTAGGAAATTCTAATGAGTTGGAGAGAAAGAAGCTGGCCAATGTTCTAATCCTACCATGTACAAATCAATAGAATTAGACAGTGGTTTACAATATAAAGACAATTTTATTGCCAATAAAAGCCTTTAATAATTCATTTTATCCTGTTTCAGTAGGACCTTATTCTTTCTGATGAAAATCCAGTCATAGCATCTCTCATTAAAAATAAAATTATTTTGAAATAAATAAATATAAAATAAATAGCATATACATTTCATAAATAGTTTGTCCTTATGCACAGTATCCATGCTTACATTTTAATATCATTTTCTTATAACCTACCCCTCTCCCACTTCCAATGGCAGGAAAACTGCATGTCAGGACGAATGAGAAATCTGCAGAGCCAATGTAGGGATGGCTTGCAGCAGGGCTGGAGCCCCAAGGATTTCCTTAATGAGACTTTTCCAAAGCTCTGTAGGTAGCATCTATGGCAGATTCCTTGGTCTTTTTTTATACCCATTGTCAAGGTATTTGGGTAGATTGTGGGGCAAGACACCCCTGGTCCTTGGCAGGGCCCCATTATTTTTGTGCCACCTCAGGGGAAAACATGAATAAAGAAAAAAGTATATACAAGATTCCCTTGGGCCCACCCCTCCCCCCAGCCCTCCCCAAAATAACCCAACCTTGATATACACTTTGAACAAGGGAACAGCTAGGTCAAGTTGAACGGTAAGTGCTTCTGTGTTATCTAAATTGATAGGAAGGAAGGATTCAAAAGCTATGAGTATAGTGCTTGCAGAGACAACTGTGGCCCCAGAGTACATGGGTCACAGAGGTCACACCAGAGGTCCATTACCTATAGCGGAAGAGGTCTCTGGACATGGAGGGCAACTTAGAAGGATCTACTGGCCTGGGCAAAAAGTGAGTAAATTTCTGGTGCCGTTTAGTCCTGTATCCCTCCCGGGGTGAGCCGTCTTTATTCAGGGCCACATAATACTGTCTCTCCGAGTCCGAGTGTTTGTACAAGGTGGATGCATAGGTGTTGTACCAGTTTTCTTCAAACTGTTCCCGGAAAACACATTCACGTGTGAGTTTTCTTCTGTGAGGGTGAGAAAATAAAGCAGAACCCATTATATGACTCTTTCTCCCTCCCAGCTTGCTGGTGGAGAAACACTGAAATATCAACAGCACAATGACATTAGAAAATTTCAGTCCTCTTGCCCTGTATTACTGAGATATCTGTCTTCCAAAGAGCACAAAATACTCCTGACTGTATCTCCTTCATCCTCTTTCCTGAGCCACACAAAATGTTTTCGGTGAGATCTTTCCTGAAGGAAGAAAGTGGAGGGATGGCCTCAGCTGGCTCTTTGAGCCTGAGAATTTCTGTTATGGCCCTCCAAGGCCCTGCTGGCACCCACTGAGCATTCTCCCTACTTAGGGCTAATAGCATTCAAATCCATTGAGATTACAGTTAACCATGTTCACTGACAGGCAAAGGCCTTGGATCTATATAAAGCTCCATGGGAGGTGAGCTGTGATCTCTCCTAATGAAGGGTCTCAGGCCTGTCATTGGAAAGCTCAGAAAAGATCTCCTTGAAAAGCTTCTCCATCTGGCTACTTCAAGCTGGCAGCTCCTGGTCTCTTGCCTCTGTCCCTTCTCACACTGATCCGGCCACCATACTTGCTGGGGTTGCCGATACTGAGTGCTGGGGACAGGCCTATCTCTTAGGTGTCAGGGAAAAATGTGTTCTGATTCCATGGGGTGTAGGCAGCCAGAAGCATGCTATGTGACTCAAAGTCCGAGCCAGGAGTTGGGATCCCCTGAAAGGGTTAAGGTCAGCAAAGTCACTTACCATTCCCCAGTGCTGGGCTAGCTTCCAGAATAGAGAAAATGTACTGTAGTACATCCCAGTCGTACTGAGGAGCTCAGAGCTGTCACCAGACCCTGAAACCCTCATTCTTCATTTGTTTGTTTCATTTGGCCTTTGGGACTCAGCTGAAGCAATATGGAAATCAGGAACTGCATTTTTAACCCCAGATCCTCAATTTGAAGGCCAGCTCTTCTACTGCCTATTTTTGTGCCTGCTACTCCTCTGGGTACACATTAAAACTGAGACGTGCTCCTTAGGAAGGTTAATGTCCTGAACCCTGGCCATCTACTGACAGACCGGCACAGCTTACTGTTCTCATCAGAGCAGCTGGCCTCCAATGGAAAAAGTGGGCAAACATATCACAGAAAGCTTATATTCTGATGGGGGGCTGCCAAGATGTAACGAATACACTAATCCTTTATAGTTGACAAAAGTGTTTTCAAGTGCTAGATACAATTTTATCCTTTTGCCTTACATTGTCCAAATACTGGGGGAACTAGCTCCTGAGGAAAGAAAACCTGAAACTTACCGATCCATACAGTTCTCCTCGTTCATTCATTCCTAGGTATAGGCCAGAGTCCACTCCCCGTATGCTTATCAGTCCCACAGCCAGACTAAACTCCAGAATTCCTAGAGCAAAAGAGAGTGCCATTCTGTTACTACATCAAGTTCAGAGAAAGCTATTCAGGTGACAGGAGCTACCAGTCATTTACTCCCAACTGGAGGCCAGCGCTGGGTGCCTGTGGTGAATTATGCTGTAAGAATGAACCTTGGAGAAGGTGCTTAGTCTCTCTGGGCCTCAATTTTTCCATGCATAAAATGGGGAAAACAATCTCTGCCTCTACTTAACACTCTCAGGCACATCTTTGTGTATTTATTTTGTGGTGCTGAGGATTGAACCCAGGGCCTTCAGCATGCTCGTAAGCACTCTACCATTGAACTACATCCCCAGTCCTCTTAGGTATATTATGAAGAAGAGACCATGGAGAAGCTTTGGCTACAGAAACTCCATAATTATAAGATGCTATTGCTGTCAATACCACCCATTTCTGGGTGGTGGCACATGCCTGTAATCCCAGCAACTTGGGAGACTGAGGCAGGAAGATCGCAAGTTCAAAGCCTGTCTCAGCAACTTAGCAAGGCCCTAAGCAACTTAGTGAGACCCTGTCTCAAAATAAAAAATAAAAAGGGTGAGGATGTGGCTCAGTGGTTAATTGCCCCTGTATTCAATCCCTGGTGTGAAACAAACAAACAACATACTTTTTAAGACCAGGAAGGCAGCTTTCTCATGCAGGAATGAGGACAGGTTTCTGTATCTTTCCCAAGTCACTTCCCTCATCCCCAGAGTACACAGCATTACCTTGCTGTCCTCTAGGCTGAACTTGTTTTGCACCTCTCAGCTCCCATGTCCTTCAAGCCACATGAGGCTGTCAACTGCCTGTAGCTGACTCTAACAAAGGCCACACAGGCCACTAACTTTGCTTCCCCTGTTTATGGCAGGAGGCAAAACTTGGCCTCCTGAGAGCTTTCTTCTAAGTGTTCTCAGCTAGTGCAGCCCCAAACTGAAAAGCCTGTCATTTTATCCCTTCTCTTGAGAATTCTGTCTATCCATGCAGAGTTGGCAGGTAGCATTGGACTTCAACTGATTTGAGATGTTGCAACTTTAAGGGGAAGGGAAGAATTCAGAATGTCCCTCTAGCTGACAAGGTTAGAGGTGAAGATTTTTAAATGTTTTTGTTTACTCCACGGAAGAGAAAAAATATCAACCACAAAGAGGGTAAAGGACCCAGAAATGAAATTCTCATGATACTGAAGACTCATAAGTTTGTCCTAACATACTGTAGCACATCTATCAACTGGATATAGGCATAATAGTCAACTACATTCTTCTTTGATATTCCTGTTTCTAACTACAATTTTCAACATTTTAAAGATCAGAAATTTGACAAAAATTGTCTGAAGTATCCAAAAGTATGAAGTAAGCTCATATCTAGCTGTCTTTCCTTTCAGAAATTTTTTGGTACCAGGATTGAACCCAAGGGCACTTAACTAAGCCACACCACCAGACCTTTTTATTTCCTTTTTGAGACAGGTTCTTGCTAAATTGCTGAGGCTGGCATTGAATTTGTAATCCTCCTGCCTCAGCCTTCTGAGTTGCTCGGATTACAGGCATGCACCACCATGCCCGTTCAAGACTATAATTCTTAAAGGTAATAGTATTCTATGTAATCTACATGGGAGTAGGAGTCAATTCCTAAAAATAAAAATTATAAGTGGTTAATTTGAAGGTTTGAAAATCCAGTGGGAAGTCTCTTCTGGAGCTCTAGTGACTCGGGCTGGTGGGTGGAGCATTCAGGCACAGCAACTCTGGGGCACATTTCTGCTGCCAAGCCATATCTGTTCCAAGGACATAAGGTTCTTCTGCTAGTAGTCTATAGGACTTAGGTTTTGGCCTTTGGTCTTTTGCATTGAAATCCTGAGTTTTATTCCCAGTCTGGTTGCTATTAACTATTACAGTTCAAAGAAAGGAGCCTTGGGAAGAGAGATTGACACATGATGGTAGGAGGGAAGAGAAACAGCTAGTTCTAAGTAGGGGTTTATCAAACACTGATTTAATGGGTTCAAATCTCCAGTTGTACTACACAAGATTCTGCCTTGATTGACATTTTAATAAATGACTTGTAAGAAATCATAGGTGGACTGCTTATCCTAGTTCCAAAAGACATATAGCTGAGAGGGATGACTCAATCAAGATCCAAAGAAATTTCAAGAGTATGGAAAGATGGGCTGTCTTCAACGAAATCAGCTCAATTGAATCAACCCACACTGGGGTCCAAAACCAACTGCCCATGGTGTTCGTGTTTGGGGTTTTGTTCAGGGAGGGTAAGCCTCAAGTGCAGATAGCTGAATTAACCATACTCCCTATCTCATGACCTATTATTATAATTGGTCTGTGCAAGGGCTTTTCAGTTTTTTTTTTATTTTGCAGTACTGTGGATTGAACTCAGGGCCTTGTGCATGCTAGGCAAGCACTCATTCATTGAGCTACATCCTTAGCCCTATCTATTTCTTTTACCTCCATATATTTCCCCCATTCACCTTCAGGCAACCATGTGTATTTTCTTGAAAACATGTACTGTCATTTTGTGTTTCTTTGTAATTTTTTTTGTTTTTTGTACTGGGGATTGAACCCAGGGCCTCAAGCTTGCTATGTGCATTTTATTTATATGCAAGCTACCCATCCCTATAATGGGGAGATGTGCCTCAGCCAAAACATATTCAACAACAGCTTAAGAGATTTGATTGAACAAAGTAAGCTCAGAATGATGGGTGATTAACAGGATTATAACAAGCTAATGAAAACTGATGATATAAAAATTAAAAATCATTGAAAGGCTAATCTAAAATATGTGATCTAAGACCACATTGAGAGAGGTCTAGTGCCTAGCATAAGGGAGGGGATTGTCCCACTACTCTGGACTACATCACACTGAGTTCTACTTAGTTCTACTATGTTTAGAGGTGCATGTAGAAAAACAGGAGCATGTTCAAAATAGAATAGCCAGTATAGCAATGAAATTAGAAACTGGGTCATTATTCATTTCTGGGTGCTAAACTCTGAGGACCACCAACCAACCAGAGCCTTTGGTTCTTTGCTTTGCTCAGGCAGATTACTTCCAAGCTTCTAGTCTTAGTTCCTTCATTCTCCAAGTATCCCATGTCTCTGACTACCCTGAGCTCATTAAGTAGCAGAGGGCAGCTTGTGATCTCACCGCCCAAGACCTGGTGTGAGAACAAATCATGAAACCAAGAGGTGTGGCCATTTGAGTCACCACAGTTTTTCTCCAACTCTCTGTTCACCCTGATGCCAAAGGACAGATCATACAGGAAGTCACTTGGGTTGTATCCAGTAACAGGGGTCTCCAACAGCTGGAATCATCCCTGCCCAGCTGTCTTTGGGCATCATTTCCCTTTGCCAACTTTCCTATTAGCTGGATTCAGACTGTGGGAACCCAGTGGCACATGATGATGGAACAGATATTTCTAAACCTTCTCCTGAATTCCAGCCAGCATGAAAGGGGAGAGAAAACAAGCCATTTTCATATTTTCCCAGCTACAGCTGGACAGGGGTGTTAACAGCAAAGTGTTGAGGCAAAGTATTAAGCAGACAAAGTTTGTCCTCAGTTCTCTCACCCCTTCAAGGTTCAGGACCTCCCTCTACTCTGTCTCATCTTGACCTGTCCAGGCTCTGGCCTTTTCTTGACAGTTTCCAGTCTCTTCTCTTCTTACACCTCTCGCCCCAGACTCTCACTCAAGACTGATCTGTCCTCGGCCCCACCGCTTCAGAACTTAGCTAGATGACTGGTTAATGTGTCATTTAATCTGGTTCCACGATTTGCCTGAGCTCCCTCAGCCATCCTTTCAGACCTTCAGGGCCAAGACAGTGCTGCCTTGGCACCTTGCCAAATAAGAACCAGATCGCTCAAAAACCAAAGCAGCTGCATGAGTCTGCTCCATCCCACCTGGCAGGAGGCCTCTCCTTCAGTCTGGCTCCCAAGTCCTGCTCTGCCAGTCCACAGGTGCCCTTCAGGAATGTCAGGATCCCTGTGAACCTCATCCACACCACCAGCCAGGCGAGGATTGAAATACTCCTGGCTACTGATTGCAGATGGAGAGCGGGGAGCATATGCTGTGCCAACAGGTTATTATTTGGAGTCGGGGCTGCTCTTGGGCTCAGCCTGACTCGTTCTGAACACATGGATTCCAGGGTAATCCTTGGGGGCCCTGCTCTCCAATTACAACAAATAGCTATTTACTTTACATGGCCTTTGGAGACTACCTCCTCCCCCCAAGCAGAAATCTATAATATTTTATACTTAAGTCTGGCCTACTTTACCCTGCTGGAATGTGACTGCTAAAGCACTTATGGAATGTTAAAGTTTCGATTTATTGAATACCCTGGCTGATTAACTCAAATGTGGAGGGAGGAAGAGTTAGCAAACTCAAACGCCACCTCTTTCTGTGCCAAAAGCTAAACTGAGAAGGAGTAAGTGTGTGTTTGAAAGTTGGCAGGGGAGGTTACAAAAAGACAGCTTTGACCAGTTATCATTTCCTTTACAGGAAATACATGCAACTGCCAGGAAGTCAGGGAAGGAGGAAAGGGAAAAGGTGATGCAGAGGTGGTCTTAAGGAGAGGGGAGGGGTGTGAATATGAGAATGAATTTTAAAGGCAAAACCAAAAATGAAGCAGTCAGTTAAGCAGCAGTGAAAACATCCCTTTCCCTGCCAGTTTTATTTCCTTTGGTTTCTCCTTAAACTTAACACCCTTAGCAGGCCTGGGAGATGAAAAGAAATCAAGATGTGTCTTTAGGGAGGTAATTAAAGACCACTTATCCCAAGAGCCTATTACTGATTTATGTGACCTTGTAGGTTATTGGGTTCAGTTCAGCCACAGAGTCAAATGCTTGTAGCTGCTGGGAGCTGTGTTCATAGTTTCTCCACCTTTGTTGCCCCCACATCTCATTTCTCCATTATTTGTGACTTTTCTGATATATATGCCAATGTATATATGCAAATGTATATGTATGATATATATTTTTTCTTTTATGTGCTAACAATTCCACTATCTTTAGGTCACTGCTGGGAGCCTTTGAGGTCAGGGTGGGAGTTCCATTCCTTATGAAGAGGAACAAAAGGGGACTGCAAAATCACAAGCTATGGAAGGGAAAGGAGCCAAGTTAACACTCCCTTTCCTCCCACCCCACCTTATCACCCTTTTGAGGACCTGCTGCAAGTTTATACAGACACCTGCATCCCTCCATTACCCTCCCAACCTACTGTACTCCAGCTCTGTTTGAGTGCATTTTTCCAAGATGACATAGACCTCATTAGGGTTCCTGCCTGCTCCCAGCAAGGAAGACCAACCCTGGTTCTAAGTTGTTTGCTAGGCTTGGCCTTACCCAGAGACTGGCCCCCATGCGTCCCCCACCCCCACATTTTACTGTGCACACCAGATGCAGCTCTGGCAAGGCATGGAGAATAGGAGAATGGGGAGATTTGGGGGTGGGGGGGGTGGGAAAAAGGGAACCATGTCATGCTTGAGAGTAGGCAGAGCCTCTTGCTGGTTGAGAACATGCCCTTCTTGAATCATAGGAACCTTGGGAGGAAGTAGAGGACAATGGGGGATGGGGACTAGGAAAGGTGTGATGACTTAGGGGAATAGGAAATCCAAAATGAAAAATGGCAAATGACTGAGGAGGGAACACATTTGCTTAGACACCTAATGACCTCTGTCCCAGATCAAGGTTTATTAATTGTATAATTAGTTCTATATGTGAGATAGGCAGCTGTGTCCTTTCAACAATCTGCGTAGTGGTGGGCAGGCAGAGTCAATCCTGGGTGGAGGTTAGGCACCTCCTGTCCTAGGTCTAGGGGACACCTGTTTCTAGGTCTGGGAGTGGGCTCAGTAAAATTTCCTCACTGAGGCAAGGAGTCCAGAGGTAGTTCTAGGCAAAAGCTGCCCCAGGACTTGTGCCCTTACACGATGGACACCGCAAAGTTTTTCCTAGATTTCTGGACTGGTTCCTACCCTGGGCAGAGCAACCCCGAGGCAGACAGGTGCCCTGGATGCCCGGTTCCTGCCATCCAAAAGTGATTCGGACGACGGGTCGCCTGTCCACCACGCCCATGGCCCACACAGGCTCCTGCTCCAGGCAATCAACTGCGACAGGCCTGCTGCCCTCGAGGCTAGGGCTGCGCTGCAGTCACGGTCCCCGACCTCCTAGTAAAAAGCTCCTACTCCTCTCCCAGCTCCACCTGCTTTGGTCCGAGGCTCAGCATCCAGCTCCCAGTAGGAGCCCTAGCTCCCGGGGGAGGGAGGGTGGAATGGGGAAAGGAGCCGCACCGCAAGGCGCCTCCGCCCCCTCTCGAGAGCGTCCAAGGGTGCGGGGCTCCGGACGCCGCGCGGCTCAGGTCCGCGCCTTCGCGTCTCGCCTCGACGGGCCCTGGCGGCACCACGCCAGGGGCGGTCCGCGGGCCCCAAGCCGGAGCCCGAGTCGTCAGCTCCCCATCGCACCGTCCGCCCGCCTCCCGTTCCTCCCGGTCGCTTCCTCACCGAAGCGGCTGTGGTCGTGGCGTGTGCCGTGCACCGTGCCGTTGGGGAAGATCTCCAGGTGGAAGCCGGTGCGGCAGTAGAGCTGGCGGCGCCGCAGGATCCCCTTCAAGTGGGCGAAGTCTGTGGGCGAGCCGCGCTGCAGCTTCCCCTCGATCTGGCCCAGGCGCTCGTTCAGGAAACCCGGGGAGTCAGCTAAGGGCACGTTCCCCAGAGACGAGGAGAAGCCATGCAGATCCCAGTCCAAGGAGGCGAAGACCCCCCCTACCTCCGCCATGGCGGGGCAGACGGCGGCGCGGGCTGTGCGGGGCCGCGCGGGCCAAGCCGGGGCCGCGGGGCGCGAACTGCCTCTCCCCGCGGCGGGCGCGGGCGATTCGCCGGCGCTCGCTCGCTGGTTCGCTCCGCGCTCTGCCCAGCTGCAGTCGACGTCTGTTCGCGTCCAAGGAACTTCTCAGCGGCGGGGAGAGTGGGGCAGCGTGCTTCTGACCCTCTCAGTCAAAGTGCCGCTTCCCCCCGCATCCATCTCTCCTGGCCTCTCATAGCTGGCTTCGTCGAGCTATCAAATGCAAACAGCACTTTATATACATACCCACTCCCCTTACATTGACATATTGGATATTTAAATACAAGCCACACCTCACTGGCATCCCCTCAGAGATTGGTGTGTGGGTTCTTTTTTTTTTTTTTCCCCCTTCTCGTATCCATTTGGCTCTTTTTGGGAGAGGGGGGTGGAGGGGGAGAGCGAGCGAGCTTCACTCCCTCTTTATTATGAAAAAAAATGGCAGGAAAAAGCTACACATTGCAGTGAGGCATAACTGCTTTTGGCAGGTTTTTCTGAAACTGCTGATGAAATAACGGAGCCCAGTGCGTGGAGGCCGTTGGCGCCCACGGCCACTCAGGCCTATTTAGTGGGGTCTGTCTGTCCGTCTGCTACGCTGGGGCGGTCCCCACCTCCCACGCATCCTCAGGTTGCTGGTCTTTGGAAAGTGCCTTGAGACCAGGGCTTGGGGGTTTCACACACTCTTCAGCCCCCTCTAGTACCCCGGTTGGTGGGAGGCTGACGAAGGGGCATCTGGCCCGGACAGGGGTCTTTGTTCCGCTGCCCCTGAGTCCCATTCCCCCCTGTAATTCTGCAGGGGCTGAGGAATGGAAAATCCGGAAGCGAATGCAGTCGCAAAATTCAGGATTGGGACTAGTGGCGGTCTCAGCAGACACCAAGGCGGGGCCTTAAGGGGTCTGGGAGGAGCGGGAAACCCCACGGAGGAAAGAAGTTTTTTTTTAAGGGACGTTACAGCTTTGGAAAGGGGGGGGGGAGTAAGGAATAGAAAGCGATCTTTTTGAAAAATGATCTCTGCTGGCTTTCTGGGCGCGCTTTACAAGGCTCTCGAGAGCAAGCTCGAGGAGAGGCCATTGGAAACCTGGTGGGGCTTCCCCCCACCTCGTTTCTTGTGGAAACAGGTGTTTCCCTCGTTCTGTCCTGTGCCGCTCCCAGATAGTCTTACCAGGAAGAGCGGCAGTTGGGGCGGAATCCGTGCAGCCAGGGCAACCCTCAGAGTGGAGAGGACCTGGGGAGCAGGTGCCAGGCCGGCCCAGAGCCCCGTACCTCTGCCCGGCGCCTGAACCCCGGGGCTCCTCTTGGGCCCTGGAGCTCGGAGTCAGCTCATCCACTAAATGGCGGTTGTTGCTTGCAGTTTTCACCCGAATTCAGCGCTGGCCACCTTCCCAGGTTCCCGCAGCAGCTGAACACAACAAATCGCGAGCCGCCCCCGACCCCGCGGCGCCTTTGCAGCGCCTCCTGCTGGAGACCCCGCGTCGTGCGGCAACAAAACAGATTCGTTCAATTCAGAGAGCCCAATTTGAGGTCCGGATCCTGAGCCCCCATGTGCACCTTGTTCTGCATCCCTAGAACCGTAAAAATTCTCAGTTTGGAGCATTATGGCTTGGTACTAGCTGTGACTCTAGTTCAAAGGAACCTCCAGGGCTAAGCATAAGGTCTGGCACATATAAACACTCAGGAATAATCTGATGTGCTTCCCGTTATAGAGAATACAGAAAACAGAACACAGATGCAAATTATCTTTCAAGGGTAGTGGACTCAGAAATGCAAGAGGTGCGTCCATATTGGAGCATATATGGATGAAATAATAGCTATTTGAGATTTACTTTAAATGAATCCAAAATATGAAGACAGAGTAATGGAGTTATCTGTGTGATATTGTCCAAGTGCTGTTAGCAGTTGACGCTGGGTGATGGTTTTATTATAATATATATGTATATATGAAATAAGACGTAATATATATGAATATATTATATATATGAATATTTCCATATAAAAACTTTATAAGGACTAGAATGTAGTTCAGTGTAGAGTGGTAGAGTGCTTGCTTAGCAGTGCACAAGGCCCTGGGTTCATCCCCAGTAGCAAAGGAAAAAAAAAGTGTGTGTTGGGGAGCACTGACCAAGAACAATAATGACAAAATCATTCCTTTTTCCCTTCTAAGGTTTTGCAGCTAGTGAGAAGGTGGAGAAGGATGAACTGAGATTAAGACAAGTAGAGAAATGACTAGAAGACCAAACAGTATAAAGTGCACAGTGCTGTGTGGATTTATATAGCAAAGGAAGACTGATCTGGGGGTTTAGGGGCATGTTTGCACTATGGTGGCCTTTGTAATAATAGATGAGTCTTGAAGGGAAGATGGGAAGAATTTTGCAAAGTCAAATGGGCTACTTCCAGTAAGTAAAAAAATGGTAACAAAGCCAAGTGGAACAATTTTAATTGGTGAAGTCTAATTCTTGGGGGTTTTAGTGCCAAATGAAAGACAAAACTTCTTTGAGAAGCATGTGATATAAAGAATTTAGATGTCTTTATGATGATATAATTATACACTGATATGGCAAAAGAATATTTCCTCACAGTCACTTCAGAAAGGTTTGCATTTTCTGTCCTCAACATTCCCAAAGTCACCACCACACAGCTGGCAGATCTGGAGTCCTACTTGGTTGAGGTCAAAGATAGAAGCATTCCATTGCCCTTCTGGGGCTCTTTTGAGAATAAACTGACTGATGATTCTGTTTTAAATAAGGTTTCTATGAAGATTCCAATTAAGCAGCACATTCATGAAAGTTATTTAATTTTCACAACCTTGTTGAATAAAGGTATCATCTCCATTTCAAAAGTGACCAAAAAAAGAGAAGGAGGTTAAATGACTGGGACAGAATCATATGGCTATAAGTAGCAGCTTCATAGTTTGATCTCAGATCCACTAGGGTCAATTACTCATGGGATCTGGGATTATACAAAGGTGGTTATGTTGAGGACAGTGAAATTTCAGAATATGTCAGTTTGCAGAAAATCTTCAGCAGGATGCAACCTCAACCAGGGTTGTGTTGGATATATGGAATGAGAGAAAAATGTGCACTAAAAAAGAAAAAAAAGAAGCAGGGTGAGATGGCATATACCTATAATCCCTTTACTTCAGGAGGTTGAGGGCAGGAGGATTGCAAGTTTCAAGTCCAACCTTGGCAACTTAGTTAACCCCGTCTCAAAATAAAAAATAAAAAAGGGTTGGGATGTAGCTCAGTGGTAGAGCACCCCTGGTTCAATCTCCAATGCAATTAAAAAAAAAAGGAAAAAAACCCTCACTGGATTCGGAGAATCATTTATAAGGTGGACGTAAGTGTACCCCTTCACAGGGGTATTGTGATGTTGAAATGAAAGCACCGATGGAAAGCACCCAACATTCTGTCTGGCACATGGTAGATACTCAACACATCTGAGATTCCTTCCTCTTTTCCCAATACCTCACAATGTTAATGTGAAAAATAAAACAATTTATGTGAAGAGGAAATGGGGGGAACTCCTTAAGAAAAGGGAGAGTTCTGAAAAGAAATGAAAAAAAGGAGAAGGAGAGTTTGGACTTCAGTTACAAGTAACAAGAGGTGGGGGCAACCTGTCAGGCTCTGTTCCTGGAGGAAGGAGCAGGTGACGTTGATAATGCTGGTGCTCAACTCCTTCCCTTCCCACACCCATAAGAAGTGGAAAAGCATGCCTAGAATTGTAATCTGCCCAGTTCTTCATTTTCTGGACAATTCGTAATTTTTTTTTTCCTTCCTAGTTGAGTTTCCTTGAGAAGGGACAGGAGGAGCTGTATTGCTAGGAAAATCCTGCAGGGGGGCGCAGCCAATAACATAGTGACTCCTATTTATTGAGCACATGTTAAGCCTGTCCTGGGAGCTTTACATGCATTATCTCTTGTGAACCTGATCACAACTCTAAGAAGTAGATTTAGTCTCATTTCACATATGAGGAATCTGAGACCCAAAGAGATTCAATAACTAGTAGCAGAGGTAGGACTTAAACCTAGGTATTTGGGGGGATGAGTACTAGTACTGAGGATAGAACCCAGAGCATTGAGCGCGCTAGGCAAGCACTCTATACCCACAGCCTAACCCAGGTAGTTTTTTAACCCTTGATCTTAAGTTAGGACTTAACCAAAGCACTAGACGACCTCAGGTTACTTCAAAAAGAGCTGTATTGCTCCTTTGTCCTGTGTTCTTTCCTTCCCCCTACTTCTGCCTTCCGTACTTTATATAAGCAGTATAGTGTAGTACTAGAACACTCCATCTCTAGTGTCAGACTGCTTGGGGTTCATAATCCAGTGTTAAGCCATTCTAGGTATTGGAACCTTCAGTTTCCTCTTTTCTATGATGCAGATGATGAGGGCTTTTGGTGAGGTTTAAATGAATTACTATGCAGGATGTACTTAAAACTGTGTCTGGCACATGTTGTCATTGTTCTTAATATTATTTACATTTTTCTGGTCTCAACCATATTTCCTCCAAATTTTCCCTGAACTATTATTTGCTCTTTTTAACCTGAGGAAAAGATGACATAGATAAGAAACATTGCTTAACGGCCCAGTCACACAGTAACAACCAACTGAAATCCAGTTGTGATACTGGACCACTCTTGTTCTTCCTGGGCTGTCTTAGAAATAGGGTAACCACACTGTCAGCCCTTGGTGGGCAAGCAAATAGTGAGATATTAGAAGCCTGGGAAAAACAGGAAGTTGCTTATTTGTATAATTCATTTGTTGAGCACCCTAAGTGACAGGCACTTTATTTAATACTATTATCATCTCCATTTTTAACAGATGGTGAAACCGAGGGCTTGAGAGGTAAGTCACTTGCTTGAGGTCATGCAACTAGTCTGTGGTAGGGCTGAAATTCATACCTGGAATCTGACTCCAGAGATTGCTGTTGATAAAGACACTACTCTGAGAGAGTTGGAGCCCTATTCAAAGAGAAAGTAATATAAGCCAGGTGTGGTGGCACATGCCTGTAATCCCAGTGGTTGGGAAATGAGGCAGGAGGGATTGCAAGTTCAAAGCCAGCCTCAGCAATTTAGCAAGGCCCTAAGCAATTTAGTGAGACCCTGTCTCAAATAAAAAATAAAAAGGGCTGGGGATGTGACTCAGTGGTTAAGTGCCTGGTCCAATGGGTTCAATTAGTGGGCTCAATCCTGGTGCAAAAGAGAGGGGGATGGGGGGAGAGAGAGAAATATAACATGACTCAATCATTTTCTGGACAAGGAAGAATCCAGGCTAAAAGAGCACTCTTTGGTGGGTGCAGTGCAGTGGCTAGAATGCTTACCTAGCACTGTGCCAAATTCTGGGTTCCATCCCCATCAATGCAAAAACAAAGGAACAAAAACAAACAGAATTGGTCTTTTCTTCTCTTTTCTTTTGCTCCAGGGTGTGTCTAAAGTTTGAGAAAACTGCAAAAAGTAAGATTATCTTTAGTTTCCCTACCCCCAATTTTTGGGTCCAGAGAGGAAAGAAAATCTCTTTGACTGGGATGAGCCCCCATCTTACCTGTCTGGTCAGTCTTCTGTAGTGACATTGAGCCACAAGTCTCTTTTGTCTCTGCTGTCATTCTCCTGTGTGCCTACCTGTAATGGGGGTAGGTAATGGACCATATTATTCTGGCTGTAACTTGACATTAGTCAGCAGGTGATGACATCTTTGTGAAACGATCTGTTAGTTCTCTGAGAGGAACAGGACACCGTGGAATGTGGCTCTAACCCTGGCAACTTGGGTCACTTCTCAACCTGGTTTGTGTGACTGTGAATGAGGCTATCAATGGTGGCTGTGTACATCTGCGACTGGTTGTTGAGGGAGAAGTGTGGGCAGAGACTATGTTTGTATTGATTTTCCCCACACAAATATGTGCTTATGTTTGTATTTGGGACAGGTATGCAGAAGAATTTGCATATGTCTATATAACAGCAAGAATTGTGGGTATAAGGTGTCCATAAGTGTGTGTAAGTCTATGAATCTACAGAAGTCTCTGCAGATTTATGCAAAAAAAGATGATTGTGAAGCTGGGTTCTTTTGAATTCAAAGTCACTTACTTTTTTTCTGAGGTGATTATTTATTAGTATTGTTATGATTATTAGTAGTAGTACCAGAGATTGCACCAAGAGTGCATAACCACTGAACCACATCATCAGTGTTTTTTATTTTTTGAGATAGGGTCTCCTAAGTTGCTCAGGGTCTCATTATGTTGCTGAGTCTAGCCTCAAACTTGTGATCCTCCTGCCTTAGCCTCCCAAGGTGCTGGCATTTTAGGTGTGTGCCTCTGTGCCTGACTCTAAGGTGATTATTTTAGTCTCACAGTCTAAGGAAGACAGGGAAGCCAAGACAGGGGGTGTGGGTGGCAGGGGGCCGGGTTCAGTTTCCCTGGAGCCTCAGTAGGTAGCCTTATAGCATCTCCATACATAAATAAGAGGAAAATGCAGGATCTCGAAATCAGCTTTTTTCTTTCTGTTATGTTCTCTGATTATCAGGACCTCCTCCCTGCTTTGTCTCTCCCTCAAGTTTCCCAGACTTCGCTCTTTTTCTGGGAGGGGTTTGAATCTCATTACTTACAGGCTGATTTCTGGGAAATACATCATTATTAACTGCATTTGAAACTATAGAAAGGGACTCTAGGGTCTGGTCTGTGGCTGGTGCCACAGGTTCCCCTAAGGATAGCTTGTATGACACAGCAAAGATGAGTTTAAAGGTATGAGGTGTGGAACAGTTAGCCAGGATGTATAGTCAGTAGTCACTTGGGCAAGTAGTTGGAAAGAAATATTCTGACAGATGTGGGTTGTGGTCCCAGTTCTCACTGAAAAAACACCGTATGTGGTCTTGGTTAAATTATTTTCGTTGGAGGACTTCAGTTTTCCTACCTGTGAAAAGAGAACACTGGACTAGGTCAGTCTGTCTCAAACTTTTATTTTTTAACCAAAGTAACCCTAATGACAGAGGATAGCAAAAAATGAAATCCCCAACAAGGGTGGGGGAGAGGGGTGATGGAGTAACCCAAATAAGCCAATCAGAAGTTCCAAGTGTCTTTGAGGTCTCATGTTTTATCTTAAAATTGCATTTAAAGATTGCATTCTCCTCCATGATATAGCTATATTGTTTTAATAAAGAAATGTTTCAAATCTCTTATACTCTAGTAAAGTTAACACTCTAGTAAGCATGCCATGTTTATCCTGTGGCTTCATGGACCCCTTTGGAACATTGCCATGGACCCTCAGGAGTAGGCATACCCCAGTTTAAAAATTTGGGACTAGATGATTAAGATTCCTTTCTGCTCAAACCCTCTGTGGTTTGATGACCTGGGAATACCTGTGGTTGTGTTTGGTAGCTGCTTCCAAGGAGGCTGGAGGGTATTTTATTTTTTATTTTTTTTTTGGTATGACTGTCTGAGCATTTCATTTTCTATCTTTCTTCCTTCTTCTTCCTCTTCTTTTCTTTTTTTTTGTGGTACTGGATATTGAACCCAGGGGTGACTAACACTGAGCCATAGTCCTAGCTTTTATTTTATTTTTTTAAATTTGAGAAATTGTCTTTCTAAAATAGCTGTGACTGGCCTGAAACTTGGGATCCTCCTGCCTCAGCCTCCTAAGTTGCTGGGATAACAGGCATGTGCCACTGAGCCCAGATTGTATCTCTCTCTCTCTGCCTCTTTCTCCCTTCCTTCCTTCCTCCCTTCCTTCCTTCCTTCCTTCCTTCCTTCCTTCCTTCCTTCCTTCCTTCTTCCTTCCTTCCTTTTCTTTCTTTCTCTTTGCTGTGAATGAAACCCAGGGCTTTGCTCATGCTAGGCACGCACTCCACCACTAAGCTACAGTCCCAACACTAAGTACTCCATTTTCTAAACAGTTATGCAAAAGAATGGGAATTCCTGATTTCTCAAACCTAAGTTCTAGAACAAGTATCTTTCATGTGTCTTTGTCTTTTCTGAGCCCCTCCTACAGGCTCAGGCTTTTGCTAAAGCCTGCCTGGAGGGCAAGAAGAATTTGGTATGAGACTAATTGTGCAGTCTAAAGTAGCTTCCATATAGCAATAGGGGTTAAGAGTTCACTGAGTTAAGTGGTAAATTGTGAGTTCTTCAAGGTTAACAAACAGGAGCTCTATGTGCTTCCTGGAGGAGGTGCTACTAGAACAGAGTTTTGAAGAATGGGTATGGTTTAGATGAATGAAATCTAGGAGGAGCAGCATTCAGCTGGTAGTGGGGCATGATGAAAGTTCTGGAGGTTGTCAGGATTGTGGCATGCTCAGACCTAGGCTAATCAGTGACAGGAGGCACAGAAAGCTTAAATGGGGGATCTTTCTCCCCTGGACATGAATTATTAGCTACTTATCAGTCAACTCTCTTTTTTAAAGGGCATATTCATTCATTCATTGAAGATGGGGTCTCACTATGTTGCCCAGGCTGATTCAAACTCTTGGGCCCCAGCAATTCTCTTGCCTCAGCCTCCTGAGCCTTGGGACTATGAGTGTGCATCACCATGCCTAGCTTAGTCTTTTTTTATAGGAAGTTGTGAGAAGGAGAGCTGAACCCCTCTCCTGCAAGAAGTAGGAAATTCCTGGGACAAAGCAAAATCACCCTCAAAAAATTTTGGAATAAATAATAGAGGTAAAAATATCTAAATCGCCTCATTCAATGTCATCCATGAATCTAATCTATGATTAGATTTAGGTTTATCATGTAAACCATTAGATTTCTGATCTTTAGGATGTATGCTATTGCCCCTGATTTTCTTTAACTTGTTGGTAAAAATCTATTTCAAATTTTCTGATTTTGTCTTACCTAAAATTGAGAAGAAATGGAATTTTTTAAAGATTATTTAACCTGTTGGGAGCACCTTTGGCTAAGGGTGTGAATGCACCCCTTAGCAACTAGGCTGGGGGTGCCACACTGCTTTAGAGCAGAATCTAAGGAGAGATATACACTTACAGGGAGCACAGGTGGTGGCAAGGGAATTTTTCAGCAATAGGCTCAGGGACAAGTAGTGTTTAAGCCGGCAGTCAGGCCCAGGGAGGCCTGGCAGCAGGCAATAGAGGGGTGCCTATGCAGGACAGCAGAACTGGCATCAGGGGGTCTGGAGAAGGTTGGAGATAAAGGTCTAGGGAGGGAGCTAGTCTCAAGGAAAAACAGCTGCAGGTGACAGGCATACATTACCAGTATGTTAGAAATCTGGAAAAATAAAATATTAATGTGACTAACAGAAATAAGGAGGTGTTAGCATGTGTGAGGTTCTGGGTTCAATCCTCAATATTAGGGAAAAAAGAAAATAAGGAGATAATGGGGGGAAAAAAAGCAGACATGAATGACTGATGATTTTCTTTCTTTCTTTTCTTTTATTCTTTTGGTACAGGAGATTGAAACCAGGGACATTTTTATCATTGAGGTACATCTCCAGTCCTTTTAAAACCTTTTTTATTTTTTATAAATTTTGAGACAGGATCTCACTAAGTTGTCTAGGCTGGCATGGAACTCTGATGCTCCTGCCTCAGCCTCCGTAGTCTTTGGGATTATGGGCATGCAAACTGCTGATTTCTTATCTTTTCTCCTAGAGAACCAATAGATAATGTCTAAAATTGAAACATGTAAATTTTAAAATTCCAAAGGACTCCAGTTGTAAAAAGGAACCAGGTTGTGTAGGGATTATAGGTATTGGCAAGGAACCCCTCCTCTACCCCTAGGACTGTGGAAGAATTTGGGTACCTAGGGAACTGGAGGCCTCAGATATTGAGGGAATAAGATAGGACAGGAGCCAAATACAAGGCAAGTACATGCACAGAGTAAAGACAAGGACCCAGTTAGTGGAACTAAAAATTTGAGATCAAAGCAGGGTCAGATGCCACTTACTTGAACCTCAATTAGTTAGGTATGAATGGAAATATTTTCTCTTTTCCTCTAATTCAGTTCAGAATGAACTCCAGTGCTGTAGTTTGGATCTGGAATGTCCTCCAAAGGCCCATATGTTAAAGGTTTGGCCCCCCCCAGCTTGATACTATTGGGAGGTGGTTGAACCTTTAAGAAGTGGGGTCTAGTTGGAGGTCTTCAGGTTATTGGAGGTATGCCCTTGGGGGGGGGTAATGTGACATAAGCGCCTTCCCTTTTCTCCCTTGTGCTTCCTATCTCTTGATAAGGTGAGTGATTTTGCTGTGCCATGCACTCCCTACCATTGTCATTGCTATCTGACATCTCCTCCAGCGGCCTACCAGCATTGGGTCCACCTGATCACACAGGTTGGAACTTTCAAATCTGTGAGCCAAAATAACTCTTTTCTTTTTATAAGTTAATTGTGTCAGGTATTTTGTTGTAGTGACAGAGAACTGACTAACACACCTAAAATCTGTGTTTGATAGAGATGGTGGGAATTAGATGGTCCTAGATGAGGTATGGAACTGGACAGATCATCACAGGGCCACCTAAATAAACTTCCATAGTCATTTTACTGCTCAAAATCTCTGCAGCAGAATCTGGAGGCATAGGCTTCCTCAGTTTCCCCAATTCTCCTCCCCACCCTCCCAGGAAGGGAGTACAAATTATCCTTTTAGGGCGTTGGCTTCACTGACTCTTCACTGTCTGGATCTCCCCAAGGCCAGGCCTTTCTTGATTAGCATCTCAGGCCCACAGTGGAGGATGAGGTCACCCTGGTGTGAGATGAGATGACAGTATCATGACTTGGCTGACCATAAAACAACTGCTTTTAAAGCTAAATTTTGTAATCTCATAGTTTACCCGAGGGGTTGTGTAATTCAAAGCAATGACTATGAAACTATTTGTAAAATTGTGACTTTCTCCTGAACCAAGTGTGGATTAGGGGTAGGGGAAGGGGGGAAGGAAGAGCTGAGAGCTGGGGGAGGCAAGCATGGCCCAGATGGTTCCGGGGTGGGGCCAGCACTTAAGGTTTCTCTTAATGTGACAGGGGTCTCCTCTTCTGCAGATATAAAAAGCTTTGTCTTTTCAAGTGCCTCAAAGATTTCCCAAGCAGAGGGTGCTTAACCTACTGACCTTAACCTGGAAAAAAACAGAAAAAGAAAATCCCAGCAGGAATTGCTCAGCCTCCTAAACTATAACTGGGGCCAGCTGGCTGCTTACTTGGGGCGGGATAACTTGCCCTCTAGCAAGGGTTTGGGGCTTGGCCATCCAGGGGGATGAAAATGTTAGAATTAGATACACACTGTAATCTCAGGCTCTCTTGGAGTTCAAGAGTGAATTCATAGTAGATATGAAATCTCAGGTAAAGGGTTGACAATTACTGGATCTGATAGGTCTGTAGTCCCATCTACTTGGGAGACTGAGGCAGTATTGCTTGAGCCCAGGAGTTTGAGACCAGCCTGGGCAAAATAGTAGGACCCTACCTCAAATCAAAAACCAAAACCCCAAACAAACAAGAAAAAAATACCAGAGAGATCTCCATTTGACTCCTGGCTCTGTCACTTACTGGCTGTATGACCTTAGGCAAATCATCTGTCTTCCAATTCTGACTTTTTGGGCTGTAAAATTGAAACAATAATAGAAGCTTACCTCTTAGGTGATTGTGAGACTAAAGTGTGATGATATGTGATATATATGCTATATGATCCACATATATGTTGTGATGGTCTCAGAGTGAGTTTGTAACAATGATATCTATGCCAGTGATTCTGTGGTTCAACATTAGTGGATTTAGCCAGACATAGTGGCATGTGCCTATAGTCACAGCTACTTGGGAGACTGAGATGGAAAGATTGGTTGAGTGCAGTAGTTTGAGGCCAGTGTGGGCAACATATGGAGATCCATCTCTAAAGCACACAAATGAACATTAGTCGGTCTTTTGATTCTTTTTATTCCTATAATTGCTCATGATAGTGAAGTATTGAGGAATGGAGAGAGGTGAATTAGAGTAACTTTTTAGCAATAGAGGACTGTTTTGTGAATACATGCTCTGTCCTTTTCTAACTTTTCCTATGCTGTCTACCCATTATCTTTTGAAGGATGAGAATCAGTGTGGTATGGAACAGAAAGAATCAAGACAAATGGGATGTTATGGTATGAATGTGTCCCCCAAAGTTCATATGTTGAAAATTCTCAATATAGCCAGGCATGGTGGCACATGCCTGTGATCCCAGCAACTCAGGAAGATAAGATTAGAGGACTGCCAGTTCGAGACCAGCCTCAGCAACTTAGTGAGGCCCTAAGCAACTTAGTGAGACCCTATCTCAAAACAAAAAAATAAACGGGTTGGGGATGTAGCTCAGTGGTAAAGCATTCCTGGGTTCAATCCCCAGTACCAAAAAAGAAAAAATAATAAAGTCCCTAATAGCCCAATATGCTAATATTAAGAGGTAGGCTATGATAGTCAGCTTTCTGTTACTATAATAAATACTTGAGATAAATCATCTTACAAAGAGAAAAGGTTTATTTTGGCCTATCATTTCAGAGACTTCCATTCATGGTCACTTGACCCTGTGACTTTGGTACTGTGGCAAGGCAAAACATTGTAATGGAGGTGCATGGCAGAAGAAACTGATCAACTTATGGTGGCCAGAAACAAAAAGAAAGGGTATATTAGGAACAGGCTGGTATTCTAATATACCCTTCAAAGAGCATGCCCCCAATGACCTAACTTTCTCCCACCAGACCCCACATCATAAAGGTTCTGCTATTTCCCAATAGTGCCACAGGCTGGCAACCATGCCTTTAACACATAGGCCTTTGGGGCACACTTATCCAAATTTTAGTATGGGCCTTTAAGAAGTGATTAAGTGATTGAGGCAAAGCCCTCATGAATAGATTGGCAACCTTATAAAGGAGGTTGGAGAGGGAGCCTTTGCCCTTCTGCCATCTGAGGACACAGTATTCAAAGTGCCATTTTAGAAGCAGAGACCAGGCCCTCATTAGATATTGAACCTACCAGCACCTCAGTCATGTACTTCCAAATCTCTGATTTTGTAAGAAATAATTTTCTATTATTTATAAATTTCCCAATTTGTGGTATTTTGTTATAGCAGTAGGAACTGATTAAGACATGGGGCTTGAACCTGAGCTGGATCACTTAATTTGTTGTGGAACTCTAGATGACTCATATAACTTCTATGAGCTTAATTTTCCTTGAAGGATTTTTTTTCTAATAATCAAAAGAGATTATGTGTGTAACATCATCTGAAATATACAGAGAAGTCTTCCCAATCAATCCTTGTTCAAAGATTTTAGGTGTTTAAAGATGTGTAGGTTACTTAAGGCTGTGAAGGGTTTATCAGTACTCCATGATTTTAAGGAGTTTAAATATATATTTTTAAGATCTACCTTGGAGATTAATCCATAGGAAACTCCTTCCCAACAAAGACCAAGAATAAGCTGCAGGTCTCCTTTTCTGACATCTAGATAGCTTGCTTGCTCACACATCAAAGACCACTGTTCACTGCCAAGAAATTCTTCTTTAGAATTTTGGTGACCCTTGTGATTTTTTAGAGTTTTTAGAGATTCTACCATTAGGGCTCCTTGTTTGCATGTTTAGAGTACTGTGATGAACTGACCTAAACAAATTTAGTTATGCACAACTATTAGTTTTTATGGATAGTTCTCAGTCGTCATCAATAATTATAGGAAGTTGAGAGGCTAAGCTGCCAGTTTGGAATTAAAGCAATAATTAAGCAGTAAGAATTAAGAGCAAAATATGCCACACATATAAACATTTATTAGCAAACAGGCACAAAGCAGTTATAAAAACTGTTTCATAAGCTCAACACATTTCAGATCTGTCCTTTTTCATTCCTCTTGCATGAAATGTTCACCTGAAGCAAATGTGATAATATTCTAGCCACAGATTCAATTAGCCATTTATTGGGGTCAGGGGACCAATAATTATCTGGAAACAGCAGCAGGACTCCTGACCCTTTAGGGAATTAGGTCAAGGTTGCTGTTTATTTTTTCCCCATTTTTTTCAGGGCCAAAACCAAGCTATCTTGTGCATGTGAGACAAGTGCTCTGCAACTGAGCTAAATCCCCAAGCCCAGATTGCCATTTTAAAGGTAGGGGTTACTAAATTTTTATATCCTGTTTGAGCTAAAATATTCTAGTCTGTTCATGTATTTTGAAAGCCACCAATAAAACCCACCTTAACAACCCTTGTATAAATTATTAAACCTCTGTTCTTGCCAATGCAAACTTATTTCTAACACTTACTGTGCTAATTGTCATAGCCTCTGGTGTTAGTAGGAAATAGTGATTGCTAAATGACCTTAGTAGCCATCTCTGGAGTGTGACTTTTGAGTAAGAGGTCTTGAAAAAGGCAACTGACTATCCAAGAGTGTACATTTAAAGTAATCACGCTGTCTATTAGTATTTCAATTACAGACATCATAACAGGTACTTCATTTTGATGATCCCAGGATCAATAGAAAGTGTAAAAGCAGAAAATCTTTAGGTTTTCTTTCTTTATTTTGGTACTGGGGATTTTTACCCATAGGTACTTTACCACTGAGCCACATCTCCAGTCCTTTTTATTTTTTATTTGGAGACAGGGTCTCACTAAGTTGCTTAGGACCTCCCTAAATTGCTGAGGCTGGCCTTGAACTTGCAATTCTCCTGCTTCTGCCTCCCTTGTCAGTCGGATTACAGGTGTGCACCACTGCACCCAAAAAGGTTTTCTTTTTGAGACTGGGTCTCGTTGTGTGGCCCACTCTGGTCTAGAATTCTCAGTCTCTAGTAATCCTCCTGCCTCAGTCACCCAAGTAACTGGGACAACAGGAATGCACCACTGTACCTGGCTCTAGGTATTCAATAGTGAAAGAGAAATATGAAATCAGTGTCACAGAGAATGCCAGAATATATCTTCCCCAAGATAACTCTAAAAATCAAGAGCCTTTGGCTTTTCTGAGGTTTCTTGGCTTCTGCCATGGTTTTTCTTCCCACAAAGGCAACTGTTGCTTAGTGTGTGGACACTTTCTGGAATGCTAAGCACTGAATGGTTGGGCTCTGCTATAATTAATGATTTCTTACCTCTGAGGCTTCTCCTCTAGAGAGTGGGGTCTGATATGGGTGGAGCCCCCAAATGCCAGATGTCCTGTGGTGACAACTGCTGGCGTCTGATTGCTCAAGAACCAAGTTGTGCATTTTTCAACTAAAAGAGGGAGCCATGTGCTTCAGTGCAGTTTAAGACTCGGGCACATCTCCAAGGTTAGAAGACCTCTGCCTGTGCCCTCTGCTTTCGCAGTTTCTGCATTGTGTTGGAATGCCCCTTCCAGGTCCACTCTTTCACTGTTTTAAGTCACTGGAAGAGTTCCCTAAATTAAAAGTGGGTGCATGATAACAAGGAATGAACTACTGAAACATGCAACAGCTTAGATGACACTCAAGGGAATTATACTTAGTGAAAAGAGCCACCCCCCCAAATTTGCATGCTGTATTATTCCATTTCTATATCTTTTTTTTTTTTTTTTTGGTACCAGGATTGAACCCACTGAGCCACATCCCCAGTTTTTAAAAAATATTTTATTTAGAGATGGGGTCTCACTAAGTTGCTTTGGGCCTTGCTAAGTTGCTGAGACTGGCCTTGAATCTGTGATCCTCCTGCCTCAGCCTCCTGAGCCACTGGGATTACAGACCGGTGCCACCATGCCCAGTTCTATACCACTCTTGAAGTGACAAACTTCTGAAGATGAACATAGCAGTGGTTGCCAGGGGTTAGGGAAGGAAAGAGGTAGCTATTAAAAAACAAGGGCAACATGAGGGATCCTTGTGATAAAAATATTCAGCATCCTTTTTTCTTTTTCAAACTAGGGCCTTTCTATGTTGTCCAGGTTGTCCTCAAACTCCTACACTCAAGTGATACTTCCACCTCAGCCTCCTAAGTAACTGGGACTACAAGTGAATGCCACTGTACCTGGTTTATTTGCAGCATTTTTTTTTTTTGTACTGGAGATTGAACCCAGGGGCACTTAATCATTGAGCTATATTCCCAGCCCTTTTTTATTTATTTATTTTTTATTTTGAGACAGGGTCTTGCTAAGTTGCTTTGGGACTTGCAAAGTTTCTGAGGCTGGCCTTGTACTTGTAATCCTCCTGCCTTAGCCTCACGGGTTGCTGGGATTACAGGTGTGCATCATTGTGCCAGGCTTCAGCATCTTCACTGTGGTGATGAGTACACAAACCTACATAGGTGATAAGAAAGCATATAATAGCTGGGCATGGTGGGGTACACCTGTAATCCTAGTGACTTGGAAGGCTGAGCAGGAGGATTGCAAGTTCAAAGCTAGCCTCAGCAATTGAGCAAGACCCTAAGCAACTTAGTAAAACCCTGTCTCAAAATAAAAAATAAAAAGGACTGTGGATGTGGCTCAGTGGTTAAGTGCCCCTGCATTCAATCCCTGGTACAAAACAAAAAACAAAAACAGAGAGAGAGAGAAAACATACAATAACACAAATAAATAAAAGTAAAACTGGAGAAAGCAAAATAAGATGGGTGGGTTGTGTCATCAATATCCTGATTGTGATACTGTTCTAGTTTTGTAAGATGATATCATTGAGGAAAACTAGGTATAGTATATAAGAGATCTCTCTGTATTATTTCTTACAAGTGTATATGAAATTATAAAACAAACTGGGCACAGTGACACATGCCTGTAACCCCTGTAATCCCAGAGACTTGGGAGGCTGAGGCAAGAGGATTACAAATTCAAGGTCAACCTCAGCAACTTAGCAAGGTCCTAACCAACTTAGTGAGATCATGTCTCAAAAACAAAAAGGGTTGGGAATATGGCTTATTGGTTGAGCACCCCTGGGGGTTCAGTCCCTGGTACCAAGAAACAAAAAACAAAAAAATTTTAAAAATAAATATTAAAATAAAAATTCTAAGTAGAAAGATGAGTGACTGTGGTGATGGTCACACAACTTTGTGCCTATGCTAAAAAAGCCATTGAATTTTACACTTTAAATGGGTGAATTGTGTGGCATGTGGAATATAGTTTAATAACATTGTTTTTAAAAAGTTGGTGCAAGGACCCTCTGAGAAGCTGACTAAGGAATCCAAGGTGAATTCCTGGTCCATAAATGATGACATTGATGGTGGAATTGTTCTTTTGTTTAAATGGACTGCAAGCCCCTACCTTCTTCAATATCTCCCAATTCCTATCCTTAAGTGAATCCTGAAGGGATCTGAGACACCTCAGTTGCCTCAGCGCACTGGTTACTGGGGTGAACTCTCAAGTCACAGCCCTTTCCTACCTCTCACTGCGTGGTCCAGTTCATCTGTGGGAGCTTCTGCTCTCTGCTTCAACTAAAGTCTACTGTGATTGGGGTCCTGATTCTCTGCCTAGTTCTTGGCAAGTTCTTCCCCTGAAGGTTGAATGCTTTTCCTCATTTTCCCTACCAGTGGCTGAGGTTCATCTATAAATGGACTCAGTGCTACTATCCAATTCGGAGGATTGCTGACTGCTGCCTACGTTCTCTGGCTGTGATGGCAGGTGGCTGCCTGCTCTCTGGGACCCTACATTCCTGTACCTTACTGACCCCAGAACTCCACATTCCTGCTAGCCAGAGTGCATTGTTCTGTTCCACTGCTCTTCCCCTTAGCAGCCAAGGTAGTCAGGGTAGTGACTCCCAGTTCCCATGCCACTTAGGACTAATCCTACTAGCTCATATTGCATGTTTCACACCCAAACCCACTCAAGTGATAGTAAAGGTGCCAATCCTGTTATCTTGGCTGTACTGCCAAAAACACATTACAGGAACTGCTGACTCTAGCTGAGTCTGTTGGCTCTGAATGAGATTCTGGTACTAAAAGCAACATGGGTAAAGGAATGTGAAGCAGGTGGGGATACTTAAATCAGCCTTCCAAAAGTCCTGGGAAGGTTCCTTAAAGGCCTGGATTAAGAATGCACAGTGGGAGCTGGGTGCTGTGGTGCATGCCTTTAATCCTAGCAACTCAGGAGGCTGAGGCAGGAGGATCAAAAGTTCAGGGACAGCCTCAGCAACATAGCAAGGCTCTAAGCAATTTAGCAAGACCCTGCTGTAATATAAAAAAATAAAAAGGGCTGGGGATGTGGCTTATCAATTAAGTGCCTCTAGGTTCAATCCTTGGTTTTAAAAAGAAGTATGCACAGTGGGTACCGTGGGTGTAGCTCAGTGGTAGAGTTGCATACAATCCCTGCCAAAAACAAAATTAAACTAAACTAAAAAATGCCAGAAGAATTCACAGTTGGTAGGACCAGTCCAGGGAAGAGACATGTTGTAGTAGCCCCTTCTCCAGAGTCAGACTGTTGCTACTGCAGTCCCACCTCTGGGCTAGTTACAATGCATAGGTAGCTTGCGCACAGCCATTTCTGAGCTGTTGCCAGTGTAACTCATCACCCTCAAGCAAATGGTCAGGCTGGGAAGATAGTCCAGAGACAACTAACAATGCCCTAAAGCAGACAGCTAGGCACAATTGGCCAATGAGACATGCCAATATTCATTGCTTAGCAAGTTGCTCCATATTTGGCAGCAGGAGTCAGTCCTGCTGTGTTACTTACGAAGAGGACAGAATCTTAGTGAATTTTGATTCACAGTCTACATCTACATTCAACTGTCACTTCTGTCGTTATCAGTTTTTCTGCCGCCTCATAATTTGCTGTTTCTCATTTGTTGTGGCTACAGAAACAATAAACACATTTGTAAGGATTAGTCTGGAGTAAAGAAATTGGCTCTGAAATTATTTTATGAGAAAAGCCAGCAAACTTTACTGTATGGATGCTGACATCTATTTTGATTCCCTGGGAGCCTTTTCCTGCCCCCACTCCTATTTCTTCCTTCTTTATTCTGTTTTGTTCCAGATATGAGTTTGTCAGAGAAGTGGAATCTGGATGAGTGAGGTGTTGTTCAGTCAGGTTCTGGAGAGTGGTTTTCACATAGCTTCAAGGTCTTTTATTTAAGGTACTGGAGATTTAACACAGAGGCACTTTACCACTAAACTCCATCCCCAGTCCTTTTTATTTTTTATTTGGAGACAGGGTCTCAGTAAGTTGCTTAGGGCCTTGCTAAGTTGCTGAGGTTGGCTTTGAATTTGTCATCCTCCTGCCTCAGCCTTCCAGGTCATTGGGATTATGGGTGTGAGACACTGTGTCTGACTTGCTTCAACTTTGTGTTAGTTCAGACCTCCTCCCCTAGGGCTAATGAAGCTCACTGCTATGGGTTAAAGGTAACAGGAATGGAGGGGGATCAGGTTGTAGAAGTGTAGACATAATCTTAGCCCAGCTGTCTAGGTCCCCTTTCTCTAAGAGTCATTGAGAAGAGGCCTTTCTGCCTTGATGGTGGATATTGGGGGTGGCAATAATGTGATATTTTCTACTTTGAATATAATGAGACCATTTGGAATAGATATTTTCTAGCCCTGTGTCGTGGTACACACCTGTGATATCAGCAACTTGGGAGGTTGAGGTAGAAGGAGGATCACAAGTTTGAGGCCAGCCTCAGCAACTTAGTGAGCCCCTATCACAAAATAAAAAAATACAAAGGGCTGGGAATATAGCTTAGTGGTAAAGTTCCCCTGGGTTTAATCCCTAGTACCCCCAATTTTTAAAAACAAGGAATTGATATTTTCCTGATATCTTTGCTCAGCTCTCCTGGGGAATGGCAGAGGGAACTAACATCTGTGAAATATGTAGGTCAAGCAACATATAGGTTAGGCTGGCCTAGAAATTCCTTTTAAACAGTTGATGTCTAGTGACTCCAGAGTTTAGGCCAGGCACCTGGGGAGGAAAGAATGGTGGGTCCAAGGGAGAGTATTGAGGGAGAGATAGAGAATATGAATCAGTTCCCAGGACAGAGAATAACCATCTCTCCTCTTAGGGTCCCAAAGCATCCTGGGATGGCATGTTACTCTTTTTCAAAATTAATTCAGCCAAATCTTTCCTCAGCTTCTTTCCTCTCTTTTAATCCCACTTCTTCCTCTCTGTCTCCATCTTCCTCTAGGATAGTGAGGGACATCTGGGCAGATGGAGTGGCCCAATGCTAGAGCAGCATCTCTGGAAGCAGAAGAGACTGTCAGACTGTCATCTCACTGCCCCTCCCGCTCTACAATTCAGGGATTTCTAACTTATCCATTCAGACTCTGGGTTTCTCTTTCCTGTTCATTTTAGGAGGCTGAATGAAAGCACATGAACTACAACCCTCTCCTCTGATAACCCTGTTTCTCTGCATTTTTCCCTGACTCACTGGGGAGAATCACACATCTTTTGGATGAAGCACTTGGCTAGAGGTAGAGGGCCTGGCTCATGTACTCAAAAGTGATGCTAATTAGAATACTTGAACTTCTAAGCTATTTCTAACCCTTGCTACCCGCACCCCTTCCTACCTCTGCTCCTCTCAGGCATCAGTTAACTGAAAAGCCACACCCATGGATATGGTCTGAGCAGAGGGATTGAGTTATTTTTTCACTTCTTAGTGTAAGAGATAGAATCACAAAGAGATCCCAAGTAAGAAATGGGCAGGGGTCTTAGGGTTCTGGAAGTATAGAATTTTGTGAATAAAGACAAATATTATTCCTCTGACCTCTCCCAAGCTCTTCTACTCAAAGGTCCTGGATGAAGTGTTTGGATTGGTATTAAACAGGGAGTTTGGCCCCAAAGCAGCCCATTTCCTGGGCAGTAGTTGAGGGTGGCAGAACTCTCAGTCTGGACAGGGCTTGTGGTTGGCTGTACTGTGTGCGAATTTGTGGGGATTAGTTGACCCAGTCCTCCTCCCCGTATGACTGAGCACCTAGCAGCAGGGTTGTAAGTCTGTTTTGTCTTGTCCAACTGTGAAAGGAACAAGAATGGGAGCCTCTGCAAAGGCCCACAGCTGCCTTCCAAGGAATTTCAGTGATATCTGGGAGCACACAGGCTGAGTCATATTTTGGGAGAGGATTGTGTTTTTATACCCGCAATGTAGGGTGTTGCCATAATATTAATCATTATTATGGTCAAAAACAAATAAACTCATCCCGCAGTTATGACAAATCTGTGTCTTGGCTCTTTTTAACTCCTACATTGTCTTTCTTTTAGGTTCTGCCTTAGGGACCCAGAGTTTAACTCCATATTGCCAGAATAGACAACTGTTTTTGTAATATCATTTGGAAATGCATGTAAAGTACCTACTTTTATTTTAGTTTTTGTGATGCTGGGGATTGAATCCAGGGCTTCACATATGCTATGTAAGCATTCTGCCACTAAGCTACATCCCCGGCCTAAAGCACCTAATTAAAAAAATAGTTGGGTGCAGTGGCACGTGCTTGTAATCCCAGTGCCAAGGGAGGTTGAGCCAGAAGGATCACAAGTTCAAAGCCAGCCTCAGCAATTTAGCGAGGCCCTAAGCAACATAGCAAGACCCTGTCTCAAAATAAATAAAATAAAGGGCTGGGGATGTGACTCAGTGGTTAAGCATCGCTTGGTTCAATAAATAAATAAATAACTCCTCCGTATCTGTTTACTAAGACCTACAATTCCATCCATTGAAATACAAATGATCCTTAAGCTTCGTTAGTTACTTCAATCTTAATATTAGTGAACTTTTATTATTATTTCCTCCATAGAAAGACATAGGGTTGAAAGCTGAGACCATGAAGGTGCTAGACATGTGACCAGGGGAAAAAAGTATCCTCAGGGAAGAGAAAGCCACAGACAGGGATGTTGGGGCATGGAAGAAAAATCACTAACCCAACAAGTTTTCAAAGAAGGAGATAGAGACATAGGTCATAGTTTTGGTAGCAGGGGTTTCATGATTGTGAGGGAAAGTAAGGAAGGGAGGAGTAAAAGGAAGAATTGCTGAAGTTTAATGAGCCATTTTCTCTGCCTGGACCTCAAGCCCTGGCTCTAGAGTGGCAAACTCTGGCCTTAAAAACAGGAGAAAGATCATTTGCTTATGCATTTGGGCCATTCCAGGCCCAAAGCCCCTTGGCTTTGGGAAGTTTTTGTGGGTCAGTTGCTGACTACAGTGACTTGGGTTCCTGACTACAGTGCCTTGGGTTCCTGTACAGTCAAGATAGGCTGAACCAGCTGGAGGAAACTCTGGGAGAATCTGTGAGAACTTGGACTCAGTGAGACACCTGAATGTAAGGGTGAAATGTGCTTTTAGATATAGCCCACTCTGTCAGGTTAGGCCTACACCTAATCTGACTCAGTTACCCAGAAATACATTTTTCCCTTTTCTAGACCACACTCTATCTTGAGCAAATCAGAAAGCAGGCTCAATGCAGCCCTATGTGTCTTTTACCTGGGCATAGTTGAAAGCAGATAAGCTAGGGTGGAAAGTCCCCAGTGATAATTTCAACAACTGTCTTTCCTATCATTTTCTCCTACATCTAATATCATTGCAGTTGTGGCAAAAGTGACACCTCCTCAGAGGCTGTCCCTCGCTCCCTGAGTTAGATAGCTCCTCCCACTCCAGTCATATCCCTTTTTATTTTCTTCAAAGCATCTATCATTAACTTCAACTTATCATTCAGTTTGATTGGTTGTTTAATGTCTCTCCATCTCACTGTCCTGTGTATACTTCATGAGAGTAGAGTCCATATGTGTTTTGGTCCCCCATCCTATCTCCTGAATCTGGCAGAATTGGACAGCCCTCTTCACTGTCTCCTGAATACATCTTGCATGTTCTCACTTTGTACATTTACTCAAAGTATTTCCTCTCCTTGTAATAATGTCCTCTTCCCTGTCTACCTAATCCTTCTAGGCTTGAAATGCTTGATTCAAATCTCAACTCTTCTAGATCACCTCGGCCTACAGAGAACTTTTTTCTTCTGACTGCCTACAGCCTGTGCTGTCTTTGCTATGGATTTTTTTTTCTGGTTTTGGTGACTGAACCCAGGGCCCAGGGAATGTGCATGTGCATGCTAGTTAAGTGTTGCATCACTGAGCTACACCTCCCAGTCCATATTTTGATATTTTTCTCTTCACTGTCTTGTATTCCTTTCCATTTTTTCCTTTGCATTGATCTTATCTCTCCAAGTTGTGTCCACAATACTTTCTTGCCCCCTTATTTTTTACTTTACTGACGATCAAACCCAGGTCTGGGTCTTCTGTGTTAACTTAGGGTAAAAATGAATTCGGTTACATTCATTTAGTAGTACAGATGATACAGAAGGACAAGGAAACACTTTCTTCTTGTGTGGTCCAAGGGCTGCATGCAGCCCTTCTTTAAATGCAGATTCCCAGGAAGAAGAGATGTCTCTGAAGAAAGGTCTGAGGAGCTTCCGGAGGGATGAGGGAACTTGACTCAGGACCAGTGGGGGTTCTTGGCATACGTGATAGAAAAGAATTTCAGCACATGCCTGTCAGAGACAGAAGTTTATTTAGAGAAGTAGAGGCACATTCAAAGGAGAATGTGAGCTTCCTTAAGAGCAAGAAGCTTTTGGAGTAAAGCAAGGAACACGCATTCAAGGGAAAATATGAACCATCTCCAGAGGGAGAAACAGCGACCCCTTGGTGTCAGGTGTTAATATTTACAAATTTTCTAGGGGCTGGACTGGAGGTGGAGTTAAGGTGGAGTTACACAATTTCATGCCAGTTTAGTTTTGCACTTGCGCATTGCTCTTATTGGCATCAGATCTGCTATTTTGCTGCCGCCAGTATTGTGCACCCCCACACCATTTTACAACCCAGATGTCAGTCTGTGAACATCCTAGCCAGTCATTGGTCCGCTCATCAGCCTGCGAACATTCTCGGCAGTCATTGGTCCATTGTTATTAGCCCGAGAAATTCCACTACTTAAGAATAGCTCCACCTTCATTCTCTCTCTCCTCCTCACTCCCCCCCCCCCCCCCCCCCCCCCCCCGCACTCTGCCTGTCCACTTAATAAAATCTCTTGTGTGAGTTCCCGAGTCCGGAGTGGTTTCCGGGTGCTTTCAGCTCTTGTTACTTTTTGCAGACAAGTACATGGGTCAAGGCCATAGGCTGGGTTGCTCAGAAGTTGGAACTGTTCATATGTTTTCTGCATTTCAGTGGTTCATGGGAACTTCCTTTGAGACTTAGCATGCCTCTCCTTTTTCTTTATCACCAAATTCCTGTCTCAGCACCACTTCTGCAGATTTGGAATGTGTAGTTTGGGGCAAGACTCTCAAATGTGCATTTTAAAGAAAATGCTTCTGATACATAAAGCTTGAGAGCCAGCAATTTGGGGAGACACACTTTATCCTGGTTCAGTCACTAACCAGCTATGCGACAGCCTTATCCTTTATGTGTTAGTAATACCAGGGTGTCATGAGGAATCAGACACATACTTGGATGTAGCTCGGTCAGGCAAAATTTACTTCTGCAGAAGGGTGTGCCACCAAAGACTGGCAAGCAAGCTGCTTGGGCAAGCAGTCTGCCTGTTTTCACCCCTAACACAGAACTGCTTCTTGCTCTGATAGGAGGAGTTCGGGGTTACAATCTCCCTGATTGGCTAATTCTATCATTGGGGGGGGGTAAAGATTAGGGATATGATTAAAATGGCTATGATTGGATTATTTAAAGAAACCCATAGGCTATGGTATTATTGTGTTACTTTCCATTCTGCTCTAATTCCCCTGTAGAAGCCTTTCTTACATCCAAAATTTATGTTTAATTTTAAGTACAGTATTCTGAAAATGGACCACCAGACATTCTATTTCTCACATTTGAGCTTCTGTTTCCTTATTTGTAAGATGAAGAGGTTGGGCAATGTGACCTCTCAGTTCTAAGAATTGGCAAGTTTATGTTCTGTAAACTACTGGAAGTCAAACTCTTTGGCTTACAAATCTTAGAATTTCAACCACAGCCTATTCAAAAATAGCACTTTAAATGTAATAGGTGGTTAATAAACACTGGATGAATGAATGGATGGCATGTGTTATGGTTTGAATGTGAGGTGTCCCCCAAAACCTCATGCATGAGACAATGCAAGAAGGTTTGGAGGAGAAATCATTGGGTTATGACAGCCTTAACCCAATCAGTGAATTAATCACCTGATGGGATTAATTAAGTAGTAATGGAAGATAGGTGGGGTGTGGCTGGAGGAGGTGGGACATTGGGGATGTGACTTTGGGGTATATATTTGTAATCTGGTGAGAGGAGTCTCTCTCTGCTTCCTGATCATCTTGTGAGCTGCTTCCCTCTATTGCACTCTCTTGCCATGATGTTCTGCCTCACCTCAAGCCCCAAGGAATGGAGCCAGCTGTCTAGGGACTGAGACCTCTGAAACCCTGAGCCCCTAAATAAACTTTTCCTCCTCTAAAATTGTTCAGGTTGGGTCTTTTAGTCATGGCAGCAAAACAGCTGACTAAAACAGAATGAATAGTTGGAACGTAGGAAAAGGGGTGCTTACAGCAACTCAGAGACAATAGTGTAGTTAAGCACACTACACATGCCTGGGTTAGAATCCCAGTCTCTGCCAAGTCATGAGATCTCTCGAACTCTTCATTTCCTCATCTGTTAAGCAGGGGTGTTACTAGTACCTACTGTATCAGGCTATTGGAGGACAAAATGAGATAATGACTACACAACACTTAACACAGTATCTGGTACATAGTAAACACTTACCTTTATGTTAATAAGGTCACCCCAGTGAGAAACAAATGGTTAGTTTTCAATGAGGAACAACTTGAACTTCAACCAAATCCCAAACTCCTTGTGTCTTTTTCTTTCCCAATGTCCCACAGAGGCACTGACCGTGAGGGTGGGACATGGAAGCCTGACTCATCTGATAGCCACAGCTGTAAGCACCTAACTTAGAGCTTGGAAGCCAGGTGCTGATTTCTTGGAGCATGCTGTCACTTACCTATGGACTGGGAAAAAGAAAGTGTCAAGACATCATGAAGTTTATCATCAAGAGTATGGAAGGAACATGAGGTTTGTGGTAAGAATATCTGGGTTCAGGGCTTAGTTCTTGCAAAAAGACTTCCCTGATCTCTTTGTAACTCTACTTCCAAGTCTTAGCCACCCCTTCTGCCCTATTTTCACACTGCCTACTATTTCTCTTACACTATTTGCTTTTTGTTACCCCCTCTTGACTGTCACGTATGGTAGACTAAATTCCTTGAGAGTGGGGACAAGGTCTTGACCATCTCTATAATGGATGAAGAACATATTGCCTGAATGGAGAATATGTGCAGGAAATGTCTGTAGGACTCAACTCAAATGATAAAATGATGCACTGTTGACTCGCTTTGGTCAGGTCAACTAACCTCTTCAAGAAGAGGAATAAGAAACCCTTCTCTGACAACTCACCAAGTTATTGTGAGGATCAAGCACTCTGTAACCTCTTAGAGAATCATTGTTACTGCCTTTCAAGCCTTTCCTCTTTCTCTCCAGTCTTGCTGACCTTTACCTAAACCTATTTACCATTCCTTTAGGACTTTCTGTTCTCTAGGCTATTTTATCACCAAATCTGGAAAAGGAATCCATGCTAATGTGTTAATGGGTGTTAATTGGACGGTATATTTACATTTCAACAGGGAGCTTTCCCAGCTTTAGGAGGAATGAGTAATGGTGGATTCCAGGTGCTTGGGCGGGGGAGGGCTGGGGTTGTTGTTGTTGTTGTTAGGGGATATCTTAAGCCAATTCTCAAACTGTCCTGGTAGGGGGCCATCTACTTTCCATCCAGGCATGGTTTGCCAGGTGGCACACACAGTGCATTTGTCTCAGGAAATGCCTGAAGCCTCTAGGACCACATTACAGGCTTCTGTTTTGTGAGGCCTCCAAAATGGAACCAGTCTCTACCAATTTACCTTTGTAAACTTGTTTTGAGGTACACTGACTCAAGAGACCTGATGAGCTCTGTTCCAGGCTTGGAGATCAGACCTCGGGCTCCCAGAAGCCATTAGCCTGGAAAGATTATTTCTGCTAATCCCCCTAAGCAGCTCCTGAGGCTTTTCACATGCTCACAGAATAGCCTGGGGCCTTTGCTGGGGTCCAGTGTTAAACTCCTTTGGAAAGAGGTGTAATTCTTGGTTAAAAGTTCCTCTGGTGCTATTAATGTTAAGCAGAAATACATTTTGTGCCTGAAATATCAATGCGAGTGTTGAAAATGGGGAGGAGAAGGTGAAAGTTTACTGGCCAAGGCTAGTTTGCATTTGCAGGTGTGGGCAGGGGCATATGTGTGTGTGTGGATGGTCTGTGGGCATAGACAAGTATTTTGAACTTGCATGCTCTGTGTGCTCTGTCGATTTGTCCTTTGGTTATTTTCTTTTTTTCTTATTTTTTGAGACAGGGTCTTACTAAGTTGCTTAGGGCCTTGCTAAATTGCTAAGGCCAGCCTTAAACTTGTGATTCTGTCTCAACCTTCTGAGTAGCTGGGATTACAGGTCTGTGCCACTGTGCCTGGCTGCATGAACTTTTTTTTTTTTGAGGTGCTGGGGATTGAACCCAGGACCTCGTACTTGCGAGGCAATCACTCTACCAACTGAGCTATATCCCCAGCCCTGCATGAACTTTTGATGCATTAGAATATTCACACATTGTCATTTGTTGCAGAAAGTTGCTAAAAGTATAAATTGTAATGAAACATGTATAAGTCCAGGTTTCTGTCTTTTTCTTTTCTTTTGTGTGTTGGGGATTGGTCCCAGAACCTCCTGAGTCACTGAGATCACAGGAATGTGACACCATGTCTGGCTGTTTGGTTCTTTTCTGATTTTCTAGTGCAGGGATTTGTTATAGGGTGGGGGTTGGTAGAAATGGAACCCAGGTCCTTCTGCATGCTAGGCAGGTGCTCTAACAATGAGCTATGCCCCCAGTCCTGGTTATGAAAATAACTTGCTCTTTTTTGCTACCTTTCATGTAAATAAGCCACCTCCCCTACCCAACTCCAGTCTTGCTCACCCTTATCTAAACCTATTACCATCCCTTTAGGACTTTGTGTTCTGTAGGCTATTTTATCCTCAAATCTGGGAAAGGAATCCATGCTAATGTGTTAATGGGTACTAATAGTGTTATTATTAGGATTCTGTTAAGGCCTGAAATACCCAGGGCATGATAGGTTGCCACTCTTGAGTCTCAGAGTCCTCCATTCAGAGTGTGAGGTTCTTGAATAAATTGGGGGAAGTGACCTAAGAGATGTTGGACCAGAGGACCTGAGCTTGCCAGAAGCTTGCTGTTTTTTTTTTTTTTTTTGGTGCTGGGGATTAGAACCCAGGGCTTTGTGCTTGTGAGACAAGCACTCTACCAATTGAGCTATATCCCCAGCCCAGAAGCTTGCTGTTTTGTGGCTGATAGATTATCATGGGATTTGCCTTTGATTTCTATTCCTCTGCCTCTTGCACACATCTCTAGAGGAAGGGTAAAGGGAAAAGAACTGAACCTCACTTCCTTCCAGTTGTAAAATGTCTTTTAGCCTTCCTAGGGTCAGTGGCGGTCTATGCTTCCAAGTTCCTTTTGGCTTCATGGTTTGACCATATATCAGTCTCTATGTAGAGATCTCTTTATTGGGACCTTGTCTCTGTTGGGTGGAAGATATCTAGGTTGGAAGTCTTGTCAATTTGAGCTCAAATAAATTAAGAATTCCAAACTCACTTGGCAGAGAACAGGTGTGATACAGATCAGTGATTTTTGTTATTTGGTGTTTACACTTGATCCATGGATAAAATTTTAGAATAAAAGCTATAAGATGTCTATCTGTGTCTATGTTTATCAGAAACAGTTTTGCCTTTCATTGAATTTTGTGTGATATTTTCCTACCTTTGGTATTACCAAAGTAGATTATAAAATCTTCTATAGGAGCCTTATTCTGATTGCCTTATGATAAGTGTTTATATAAACAGAATGTTAATAAAATTCTCAGACATTAAAGAAATTATGTTGTATTGTACAGAAAAGTATTACAGAAATTCACTCAAATATTAAAAATTCAAATTCATATAATTTAGGTAAATCTGACAAATAAGAATAGTATTTTTGGTTTGTTTTACTAAACAGCTATAGTTTTCCTGATTTTTTTTGGTGGTGCTGGGTATTGAAACCAGGGCCTTGTGCATGTGAGGCAAGCACTCTCCCAACTGAGCTACATCCCCAAACCACTTTTCCTGATTTATCAGTGTTAAATATAAGTGTACTTTTTTTGGTAATGGGGATTGAATCCATTAGCACTGAGCTACATCCCCAGTCCTATTTATTTATTTATTTATTTATTTATTTGGTTAGTTAGTTAGTTAGTTATTGTGGTACTGTTGATTGAACCTAGGGGTGCTTAACCACTGAGCCATATCCACAGTCCTTTATATTTTTTATTTTGAGATAAGGTCTTACTGAGTTGGTTAGAGCCTTGCTATGTTGCTGAGGGTGGCCTTGAACTTGTGATCCTCCTGCCTCAGCCTCCCAAGTTACTGGAATTATAGGTGTATGAAATTGTGCCCAGCTATACATTTTTGTTCTATTCAAGCTGTTGCTCCTAAATTAGTACAAATTAAATGATCAAATAAGTTAGCATACTATAGTTTGGATTTTGACTGTCCCCTAAGGGCTCATGTGTTAAAGTCTCAACTCCCAGCCTGGGGTGCTGTTGGGAAGTGGTAGAGGCTTTTAGAAGGTAGGGCCTGGTGGAAGGAAGTTAGGTTACTGGGGGTGCACCCTTGAAGGGGACATTGGGATTGTGGCTTCTTCCTGTCTCTCTTTGTTTCTCTGCTGCCATGAGGTGAGCAGCTTTGCTCCACCACATACTTCCTGCCATGTTGTTCTGCCTCACCAAAGGCCTAAAAGCAAAGAAGCCAGTGGACCATGGACTGCAACAGTGAGCAAAAAAAAAAAAAAAAAAAAAAAAAAAAAAAAAACCTTTCTGAGATGGGATCTCATTATGTTGCTCAGACTGGTCTTGAGCTCCTGGGCTCAAGTGGTCCTCCTGCTTTAACCTCCTGAGTAGTTGGGACTATATGTATGTGCCACTGTGCCTGGCACAATCTGTTATTTTGTCACAATAATGGAGAACTGATTAACACATAACATTACTTTTACTGATGTTTAAGATTAAGAAATATGTAACTGTATAGAGGGAAAAGAGGGGTGGGGGGTGGAGGGGAGGAAAAAATAACAGAATGAATCAAACACCATTACCCTATGTAAATGTATGATTACACAAATGGTATGCCTCTACTTCATGTACAGAGAAACAAGTTGTACCCCATTCGTTTACAATAAAAAAAGAAATGTGTAAATTTGTGTTTGAGTAATTATATTTTGTAGCATCTCAGCTTGAAAATAATTTCCAAGAAATTTAGGTAACTTTAAACCTTGGACTCAGCTGGGGGTGTAGCTCAGTGGTGGAGTGCTCGTCTACCTAAGTGCAAGGCTATGGGTTCCATCCCTAGTATCACACAAAAAGAAAATGAAACAAAAACAACCGTGGACTCAATCTTAGGTGATTAATAAATACTCATTAGATACCTTAGATCATTTTTAAGATAAATTACTGAAGCATTAATTACTAAGCATAATTTTAATTTTATATACTTTTGCTTCTTTTTATGCCGTGGAGAGGCTACATAAGCTTGACCTTTGTTATGGTTCAGATATGAGGTGTTGTCACAAAGCTCCTGTTGTTAATGTAGGAATGTTCTCAGGTGAAATGATTGGATTGTGAGAGCTGTAATTTAATCAGTCTATCCTAGTTTGTGTGGCTGGTAACTGTAGTCAGGTGGGGGCACGGCTGGAGGAGTTTCTCGACCACTGAGCTACATCCCAGCCCTGTATTACAATATCTCTTGTCCTACAATGTTGACTCTACTAAGCATATGATGAAAAGATTTTCCACTGAGAGAAAGCTGTGTCTCAGATGCCAAAGCAAAATAACACCTTCCCTTAAGCAGGGAAATATTTCTTTTTGTAATTCATTTTTATTTGATTTTTTATACTGGTGATTGAACCCAGGGGTGCTTAACCACTGAGCCGCATCCAAATCCCTTTTATTTATTTATTTTTATTTTGAGACAAAGTCTTGCTAAGTTGCTTAGGGGCTCACCAAGTTGCTAAGACTGGTTTCAAACTTGTGATCCTCCTGCCTCAGCCTCTTGAGTTGCTGGGATTATAGGCATGCACCACCACACCCAGTTCTTTTATTTGATTCTTAATGACACAGTAATGCTCTGATTCTGAAACACCCCTCCTCATGTCAGTCATGAGTGACTTTACACCATATTCATACATTAATAGCTCTTTCTTTTCTTTTTTTTTTAAATTGAAAGTCCCTTACTGGTCTTGCTTCCAGGAGGAGTCAAGACCAGGGGAAATGGGAGGGGAACCAGTCAGTACAGGGAGGGATCATCTCCACAATATTCCATTTATATACAGAACTATACAGACAGAGAGTCACTATTGCTGTTAGAAGTTGGCAGCATGGGGTCTGGGCACGATGGCACATGTCTGTAATCCTAGCAGCTTGGAAGGCTGAGACAGGACAATTGCAAGTTCAAGACCAACCGAAGAACTTAGTGAGACCCTGTCTCAAAATAAAAAATAAAAAGGGCTGGGATGTATCTCAGTGGTAAATTGTCTCTGGATTAAATTCCTAGTACCAAAAGAAGTTGGCATCATGGTATGGAGGAGTAGGTTGTCATTAAAAAATACAGCCACCCCCCAACAAACTGGGTACCTGTAAGGGAAGTCTTGGTCTGTTTCAACCCAAGAGGAATCAGAAGATAAAAAGCAGTTTGGGAAGGGTCAGAACCATCAGGGATGGAGAGAAGAGGAAGGTCCAGGGAACAGGGGTTGGGGAGCTGTTTGGTAACTGGGGTGAGGGGATTGCCCTCCCCTTGCTGGAATCCCCCAGCCACTTTGGTCTGGCAGAAAGGGGTCATGCTGCAACCCCCAGGGTAGGTATGGGACTGCCAGATGCTCCAGGCAGGAGGCTGAAGGGGGCTGGCAAAGGCTTGTCCTCCAGGGAGATGATGGCTCTGCCCCCCACAGCATTTCTTCCAGGGTACACTGGTTGTTGACCTCCTCTTGGCAGTTTGCTTATAATTCATGTTTGATCCCTGTCAGCATCTTCTCGATGGCATCTTTGGAACTGGCAAAGACCATTTTGCTCTTAAGAGGTGCAGACTCAGGGACCCAGAAGATAAACGCCAGGCCCACCACCAGGTTCTTACAGGTTACATCATAGAGGGCATAGTGGCAGTCCTTGTCTGGCAGTATCTTGACAAAGGTGGCATAGGAGTCATCCACAGTCTGGAAATCCTACCAGGATTTCCTTGCCCTCCTTCCTTAAGTAGTTTAATGTCCTTTCATTGTGCTTGCAGTATAAACAATCAAACCCAGCTCCTGCAACCTAGTGGCTGCAAAGAAAGGGCATTGTTTTTTCTTCCCCCTTTCTACTGGAGGCCCTAAACTGGCTCTCATATGCGGCCATGACTCCTTTTGGGGTTTATATCTGTTAATATGCCCCAGGCAGCAGGCCTGGAACACATCTCTTCATCATGTTTATTGAAATTAAATCACTCAGGCTTTTCTGACAGAGCACAACCAAACAGTACTTATTCATTTAATAACCTCAGATGGTAGGTAATGGAACATAATCCACCCACCAGAAAGCCATCTTGAACAGGCAGCCATTTGGGCCATTGTGGAAAGGAAGTCAGAATAAATCCGGGATCAAACCAGGGTTTTATCCAACCTAGTAAAGCTGGAAGCTGACCTTAGGTGTAGGAAGAAATGGTAAGTTTCCCATTCTGTGGTCATCCATGTAGAATGATTTGAGGAGTTTAAAAAAAGGATTTCTTAATGAGATTTTTAGATTAGTATATTATAGTTATACATAGTGTTCAGGTTCATTTTGATGAAATAATATATGTGAGGAATTTTATTTCAACCCCCATTCCCCCCACTTTTTCTTCCCTCCTCCCTCCCCCATTCTCTCTCTTCTCCTCTATTAGTCTTCCTTTCACTCCTTTATTTAGTTTTGATTGGTATTTTCTACATATACATACTGGTAAAATTCTTTGTGGTATATTTATATATTTATATGACATGATGTTGTTAAATCCATTCCCCTTTAACTCCCCCCTCATTTTCCTACTCTAATGATCTACCTTATGTCTTTATGATATCTGATCCCCTCCTCTCCCACCTTATTTCCCTTCTTTTGCTCTAGTTTCCACTTATGAGGGAAATATTCTACTCTTGATTTTCTGAGTCTGGCTTATTTCATTTAGCAGGATTTTTTCCATTTCCATCCGTTTACCAGCAAATGCCATTATTTTATTCTTTATGACTGAGTAGAACTTCACTGTGTATATATACCACATTTTCTTGATCCGGTCGTGCATTGATGAGCATCTGGGTCCATTCCATCATTTGACTACTGTGAATTGTGCTTCTGTAAACAGAAGTGGCTGTGTCACTATAGTATGATGATCTTAGTTCTTTTGGTTAAATACTGAGGAGTGGGATAGGTGGGTCATATGGTGGTTCCATTCCTAGGTTTTGAGGAGGGTCCACACTGTTTTCCACAGTGGTTGTGCTATTTTGCAGTCCCACCAGCAATGTAGAAGTGTACCTTTTCCCCCACATCTCTTCCAGCATTTATTATTGTTTGTGTTTTGATCGTGGCCATTTTGACTGGGATGAGATGAAAACTTAGTGTAGTTTTGATTTGCATTTTCCTGATTGCTAGAGATGTTGAACATTTTTTCATACATCTGTTGGCCATTTGTATTTCTTCAGAAGTTTCTATTTAGTTCTTTGGTGTATTTATTAATTGGGTAATTTGTTTTTTAGTGCTAAGTATTTTGAGTTCTTTGTATATTCTAGATATTAATCCCTTGTCTGAGGAGTGTTGGACAAAGGTTTTTTTTCCCATTCTGTAGGCTCTCTTTACTCTCTAAATAATTTCCTTTGCTGTGTAGAAGCTTTTTAGTTTGAGGGCATCCCACTTATTGATTTTTGGTTTGATTTTTTGAACTTTAAGATTCTTCCTAACAAAGTTGGTACCTGCACCTAAATGAAGGAGTGTTGATCCTATGTTTTCTTTTAACAGTTATATGGTTTCTGGTCTAATCCCTAAGTATTTGATCCATTTTGATTTGACTTTTATGCATGGTAAAAGAAGGTATCTAATTTCTTTCTTGTACATATAAATATAGTTTTCCCAGCATCATTTGTCAAAAAGGTTGTCTTTTCTCCAACTTACATTGTTGGCACATTTATCAAATGTCAGATGGTTTTAAGTATGTGAATTTGTCTCTGTGACTTCTATTCCGTTGATCTTCATCTCTGTTTTGATACTATTACCATGCTGATTTTGTTATTATAGCTCTGTAGTATAATTTGAGATTGTGTATTGTGATGCCGCCTGTATCACTTTTCTTGTTCAGAATTGCTTTGGCTATTCTAGGCCTCTTATTATTCCAAATGAATTTAAGGACTGATTTTTCTAGTTCTGTGAAGAGTCTCATTTGTATTTGGTGGGTATGGTCTTGGTTGTTCTGCTTCTTTGGACAGATTTTCTCTTTTTCCTTCTAGCTTTGCCAAGTCTCACCTATCATTCAAGGCTCAGCTCCTCAAAATGTTTCTGTAGAAATTAGGTCTGAGTGCTTTCTCCAAAGTCCACTGTCTATCTGGACATGTATTACCTGCCTTTATCAGTGATCCAGCCAATGATGTATGGTTCTGTTGACATGTTTCTTGAAGGACATTGTATGCTATTGGAAGAAAGGGACTATGTTTAGCACTTCCTTTGCATTCCCAACATTTCTTAACATAATCTTCTGCATATTTTGCTCTTGGTAAAGATTTGCTCAGTAAATAATCATCTAATCAATCATTGTGAAGCTTTCTCTGCCCACCAGTTTACCTGGAAGGAACCTCTCTTTCCCTACAGCTCTGTATTACCCTAAGAGTTAACTATATCCCAAAGAATTCTGATTCCTTATCTCCCTGAGATTCAGAAATCTCTTACTCATGATCCCTTTACCTCAGCCCTATCCAGCCAGTTCCATTCTCTTTAGCTTTGTTTACACAGTCTAAATGTATGCTCTCATTTCCCTTCTAGGATTTGCTGCATTCCAGATTTAGTGTCTTTCATCTGTCATCATCAATCACACTGACTAATTCTCTAGGATCATATTTCAAGATTTTCTTTAGACTTCCTATTGTCAGTCTACCAAGCTCAGGGTGCTTTTCCTAATGATTAGGACTCTGGATAGAGGGCCAGATCTCTCTTGTGCCATGACCCTGGGACTGCCTAGGGAGCCCCAGATTAACTCTTGTGATTGACTACAGGTTAAGACCAGCTCCTGACTCATTGACCAAGTATTTCTCAGTCTTGAATTTCTTCACTTTCTTTCTACCTCAGAAACATTTGTATTTTAGATTAATTTTTCCAGTTACATTATTTATTTTGTGAGTATTCAATTGGAATGTCTTTTGGCTATTTTCTGATACTATTCTGAAGTTGGTTTTCTGTGTATGGTCCATGTCTCTGTTTCTCTGCCTTTTTATCTCTATCCCTCTCTCTTGAGTCTTATTTCTTTGTGAAGGCATTATTCTCACCCATGTTAGTCTAGATAGTATTTCTGGAACTGTGGTTGTAAAGTTCACTTTGAAAAGTTCCAAGATAGGGGGAGAATTGGAACATTGCTTTTAGGGCTTGTATTAACCCATTTTCTATTGCTATAACTAGATACCCAAGGCTGGGAACTTTATAAAGTAAAGAAGTTTATTTTGCTAATGCTCTGAAGACTTAAGAGTATGACTCCAACATCTGCTTTGCTTTTGTGTGGGCCCCCTTGGCTGCATCACAACGTGGCAAATGGCTTCATGACAGGAGAGTATGTGAGAGGGAGAAATCACATGGCAAGAGAAACTGGAGACATTCAGGGGTTAGAATTGCTCTTTTATTATTACTCAGTGGGAACTTCAGTTGGTGAAACCAACATTAATTCCTTCTGAAGGCAGTACCCCTAGACCTCACCTCTTAATACCACCACATTGAGGGCCAAGCTTCGAATACATGAACCTTCAGGGTGCAAGCCACATCCAAATCACAGCAGTGCTTTTAGGCAAAACACCTTCATGGCTTACGTGAGACCTCTTTGGGTAGGGGCTAGACAGTGTGGTACCTGAGTCTTGGCACTCCTTCCTTACCCTATTTTTTTTTACCTCATTCTGTTTATAGCTAAAAGAAGTATACTTCTTCATCTTTCTACACTCTAAGTCAAGTTTTCTCAGCCTCAGCACTTTTTTTTTTTTTTTTGTGGTGCTGGGGATCGAACCCAGGGCCTTGTGCTTGCAAGGTAAGCACTCTACCAACTGAGCTATATCCCCAGCCCCAGCCTCAGCACTCTTGATGTTTTAAGCTGGATGATTCTTTGGGGCATGTGCATATAGGCTGCCCTGTGCAGTGTAGGATGTTCATTAGCTTCCCTGGCTTCTACATACAGGATGCCAGTAGCACTCCCTCTCTGAGTTGTAGCTTTCCCCCCAAATATGACAACTTAAAATGTCCAATATCCCTGTGGGGCAGGGACGGGGTGGGCAAAATCATCCCAGGTTAAGAATCGCTTTTTTTTTTTTGGTACCAGGGATTGGACCCAGGGGTGCTCTACCACACAGTCACATCCCAGTTCTTTTTTGTAAGAATTTAAATTTTGTTTTATTTGTTTTTATGCAGTGCTGAGGATTGAACCCATTGCCTCACATGTGCTAGGCAAGTGCTCTACCACAGAGCTATAGCCCCAGCCCCCATTCCAGTTTTTAATTTTTTTAAAAATTTGAAACAGGGTTTTGCTAAGTGGCTAGGGTCTCACTAAGTTGCTGAGACGGCTTTGAAGGCACTGATCCTTCTGCTTCAGCCTTAAGAGTTGCTGGGATTACAGGTGTGTGCCATTTGTGAGAACCATTGGTGGAGAACCATTTTTTTAGTTTCACTGTTAGTCTGCAGTCCCTGTCTGATATTCCCCTTCTACTATAGCCCTTTCCAGAACCTTGGTGAAGTCTTCACCAACTTGGTCAACAAAATCATTATGAAGCAAAGGGAACTCTAGACTTAGGAGACTTTGTTGTCAGTGCCACCAGTTACTAGCTAGCTATGTGATTCCTGATAAATTACTTAATCTTCCATTTCCTCAACTAAAAAATGGAGATAATACTCCCATACCACAGACTTTTTGTGTGGATTAAATATCTTCTTCTCAACGTTATTATTGCTAACCATTTCTTTAACCATTTTTGGTTTCAAAAAGATGACAGTTAATGGAGCAAGGGTTGTAGAGGGCAGATGTCAACAGTGCGGCAACCCACAGTGGCATAGGAAAAGAAAGTCACATGCTTGGAAGGAAGAAAAACAAAGACATTGGTTTCCAAATCTAGGTGAGCATCAGAATCATCTGGAGGCATTTAAAAAAACTTTACTTTTTTGTGCCAGGGATTGAACCCAGAGGCACTTAACTACTGAACCACATCACCAGCCCTTTTTATTTATTTTGAGAGAGGTTCTCACTAAGTTGCTTAGGACCTCACTAAGTTGCTGATGCTGGGATCCTTGAAATAGGGATCCTTCTGCCTTGGGTTCCCAAGTTGCTGGAGTTATAAGCGTTTGCCATTGCACCTAGCTGGAGGCATTTTTTTTTAAAGGGATGGAGTCCTGAACTGTATACAAGTTTTCCCAAATGTCAATATGTGGGTATGGGACATAGGATCTGTACCAAACGAGTTCACCAGTGAATTCTTAGAAACTTTTTGTTGTTGTTGTTCTGGGGATGGAACCCAGGGCCTCACTCATGCTAGGCAAATGCTCTACCATTGAACTATACCCCCGGGGCTTCCTGTGGATTTTTTTTCAGTACCGGGGATTGAACCCAGGGGTGCTTTACCATTGAGCTACAGCCCCAGACTTTTTATTTTGAGTGAGGGTCTCACTAAGTTGCCCAAGCTGGTCTCAAACTTGCAATACTCCTGCTTCTACCTCCCAACTGGGATTACAGGCATGTACCACCATCCCTGGAACCTTCCTGTGGATTCTGATCACAACTCACGTTTGGGCACCACAGTTAGAAAATCTGTAAGGTCTCTTCTAGCTCTGATAGCCAGTGATTATATGATGTGTCCAACTATGCCATATAATACAAACTGGAATTGCACTTTTGGAGCATGGTTTTAGGGAATTCATGTGTTGTTTTTGGAGACTGAATTGAAGAATGACCACCTGGTTTAAGAGAATAAAGAACTTCTGGAAGCACATTTGCACTTTTAAGGAGGGAAGAAGTGGGCAGTTCCATGAGGCCTTAATCAGCAGTTGTCTTAATTTCACTAATTAAAGAGCACAAACCTACAAACTTTCTATGAATAAACGTCAGTCAGTAGCCCATAGGACAGGGCAGATTAGGTCAGGAGGGAGCATGAGATATGCAGTGGATAGACCCAGAAATATCCTATTGATCAGAGGACTGACTGTAAGGTTGGTACAGGATATGTAACTTCAAAGACAGATTTTTTTTTTCTTTTTTGGTACTGGGAATTGAACTCAGGCATGCTTTATCACTGAGCTCAATCCCCAACTGTTTTTATTTTTTATTTTGAGATAGGGTCTTATAAGTTGCTGAGACTGACCTTGAATGTGTGATTCTCTTGCCTCAGCCTCCAGAGTAGCTGGGATTACAGGCATCCACCGACATGCCCAGCATCAAAGACTGATCTTTAGGATAAAAATGGAGAAGGTCTTTATGTTCTAGAAGGCTATGGAGGCTTTGGAAATACAGCAGGGCATAACCTAGAGCTTGGGCTTTAGAATCTGAGTAGCTTCTTTGCCACTGACTCTCACCCTAGACTGTGCTGAGGAATAAGCAGAGGGAACTGGGTGGGATGTCCCATTAGCTATGGATGACAGAGAGGCCAACATGTGGAACTACTTCAGTTATTTCAGATCAGAGTTCAGTGCTCTGTCTACTTAGCTGAATCTCTGTTGGTGTTTGTTTTGGTTGCCCTTGGTTTCTTGGTCAAACCTCTTTGAAAATTCCAACCTCGAATTCAGTGAACAAAGGGAGGAGGAGGAGGGGGATTTTCCATGCTGTATTAGTTTTATATTGCTGTGTAACAAATGACTACAAATTCATTGACTTACATTTATTTACTGAAAATTTGTTACCTCACAGTATTTTCTGGGTCAAGGGTCCAGGTATGTCTTGGCTGGGTTCTTTGTTCAGGGTCTCATCTGACTGAAATTACGGTGTTGGCTAGGGCTGCAGTCTCATTGGACTCCTCTTCCAAGATCTCAGATTTTTGGCAGAATTTATTTCCTTCTAGTTGTAGGACTGAGGTCTTCATTTTCCTTCTGGCTGTTGGCTGGAGACCATGCTCAACTCCTATAGGCTGTCCTCAGGTCCTTGCTATGTGGTCCCCTCCATGGGAAGTTAATGACATGATTGTTTGCTTTTTCAAGACCAATAGAAGAAGCTCTGCTGCTTTGAATGTGATTTATTGCAAAGTCTTCAACTGTTTAGGTCAGGCCCACCCAGAATAATCTCCCTGAATTAAAGTTAACTAATTAGGGATTTCAGTTACATTTGAGAAATCCCTTAAAGCAGTACCTAGCTTCACATTTGATTGAATAAGTGGGGGGAGATTTATGCACCAGGGGCCAGGAATCTTAGGAAACCATCTTAGACTTCTGTCTAAAATATATACAACTTGTTTAAGAAGAGGTGTGGTAATGGGGCCCAGAGAGTAAACTTCCCAGGGAAGTGGCTGGATTGTATTCTTTTAGGTTAAGACTTTTCCCACCTAGTTACATATAATATCAGGGAATGTGATTAAGCTGTTACACAAGTCTCTTTAGCAACCCGTGGCTCCTCTTAGAAGAGGGATGCTTTTGTTATGATCTGTGCCATCTTCTCCTTGCTACTTAAGTTGCCCATTTGGCTTACAGACCAAATATGCTATTCAGTCGTTCTTCCAGCTGTGATTTTCAAGTGAGATTAGATTGTGACTTGAAACAGAATCAAGGACATTGTGGCATAGAGGAAAGATATTCCCTTGCAGAAAGACCTTTCCAGCCCTTTGCAAGTGTTCTTTCTCCAAGTGCTTCTAGCTAGCATGTGGAAAAGACAGATGACAAAGGAATCACAGTCAACAAGGAAGCTATATGGTTTCAGGCCTCAGTGACTACCTAGTGGGGGGAAGGGTGGAGGGAGTTGTCTCTTTGGGGAGCAAGGAAAAACTCCTATTAATGTGAGGACCCCAGAAGACCCATGAGATTATTCATGGATTTGTTTGTGTACTTATCAGGAGCAACTTGGGTAATTGAGTTTGCTAGAGTAATAACAGTAATGACTAACACTATATTTTGGCAGTGCTGGGGAAAGAACCCAGGGCTTTGTACATACTAGGCAAGCATTCTACCACTGAACTACTTTCCAGCCCCATTGCTAATATTTTTGAGTGCTTTCTAGTATTCTAAACTTTTATGTATATTAAATCTTTTAAAGTAGGTTCTATAATTATCTGTGTTACATATGAGGAAAATGAGACATAGGGAAGTTAAATGTGAATTATCCTGAACTCTAGTTAATGATATACCTGCAAAAGTGTTTAGGGGGAAGTGTACCGATGTCTGCAGCTTATTATATGATATAATAACAAAAAAGTGATGTTGTGACAGATGGATAGATGGTTAGAGAGGCATGTATATGTTAAAGCAACTATAGCAAAATGTTAGTGGCAGGATCTAGTGGTGAGTATATGGGTGTTCACTATAAAACTCTTTCAACTTTTTTAAATGTTTGAAAATTTTCCTAATAAAAGTTCAGGGAAAAGTAAATTGTCCAAGATCACATAACTAGTAATGATGAAGCCTGGATTCCAGTCCATGTAGTCTGTCTCCAAAGTATGTACTCTTAACTACTCTGCTAAATTGCTCCTCAGAAGCTATGGTTTTCCAGGAGTTACTTTGAATTGAATTCTCTCTCTCTTTTTTCTTTCTTTTGAACCCAGAGATGCTTAACCACTGAGCCACATCCCTAACCTTTTTTTTCTTTTTTAAAAATACTTTTTATTTGTTCTAATTAGTTATACATGACAGTAGAATGCCAGTCCTTTTTTATATTTTATTTTGAGACAGGGTCTCATTAAGTAGCTCAGGGCCTCACTAAGTGCTGAGGCTGGCTTTGAACTTGCCACCCTACTGCCTTAGCCTCCCAAAATGTTAGGATTACAGGCATGCACCCTGTGCCTGGCTTGAAATAGAATTCTTAAAATCAGGTTGCTCTCTCAAGTCAATTTATAAGCTTTGCTATAGAAGCTATGGGACAGTATAACAGTTTCTGCCACAAGGAGCTCAGGGTCTTGCTGGTGAGACAAAATAACACACATCTGAATAATTCTGAGAGGGAATAATAAAACTGAGGGATTTGGAGTTCTGGAGGAGGCCTGGTGGGAGCTGAAGGCATGGGTTGGATCATTGGCATTCTTCTCAAAGATTCAAGGGAAGGAGGAGAATTGAGAGAAATGGTGTAGTTTAAGATCTTTCAGGTAGAGGAGTGGACTGAGATGGGGCCTGCTAGGACTATCTTGTAGGTATAGTAGGAGGCAAGATCATCTGCCAAGAAAAGTAGGCAGAGACTACTACATTAAGGAAAGTGGACGAGAATTGAAACCATTCTTTGGGCAGTGAACATGAGATGACTAGAAAGTATGTTGGGTAGTTAGTAGATCCTAGATGGGGTCAGAGGACAAGTATTTGCACTGATTCTATATTTCTTTTTTTTTTTCTTTTGTGGTACTAGAGACTGAACCCAGGGCCTTGCACATGCTGGGCCAGTTCTCTACCACTGAGCTACATTCCCATCCCCCCTATATTTCTTTTTTTTCTTTTTTCCTCCTCCTCTTTTTCTCCTTCTTCTGATTCTCCTCCTCTTCCTCCTGCTTCTCCTTCTCTTTCCTCTTCCTTTTCCGTTTTGTAGTGCTAGGTATGGAATCCAGGGCCTCACACATGCTAAGCAAGAACATTACCACGGAGCTACATCTCTAGCCCTCCCTCTATATCTCTTTGGTTAAGTTCCTTGTAGTCCATTAGAAACAGGATAGGACAAGGCAGGCAGTGAACAAGGATCAGAAGATGGGAAGGAGACCAAGGAGCCTAAGGTGACTTTGACAAGAGAGTGATAATGGAGTATAGGAAATTTAGCTCTGCCTATTCTTGAAAGTCCTGAACCTTGTGGTTCAGGTAAGAATTTAGCTTTCCCTTCATCCTGTCATTAACTTAAAAACCTTTCAAACCTTGGTGCCAACTCTGGCTACCTTATCTCAGACAGTTCTCTCCACTGTCTAGATGGTGCCCTTAAGACTTGATTAAAACCATACTCTCAAAGGTTACCAAGTCAAATGGTATGTTCTGTGCTCATTTTCTTGACTGCTTTTCTCTGTACTCACCCTCTTCCTAACAACTCTTCTCCCTTGATATTCATGATGTTGTTCTCTTGGGTCTCCTATTCTCTGACAGTTCTTTCTCAGTCTCCTTGGTTGACCCATTCTACTTATTCTTACCATTTCTCAAAGTCATTGGCTCTTTTCCATCCTTGCTTTTTCAGTCATGGTATCCCTCAGATCTCTGGGATATCCTATTTACTTCCATGGCTTTAACAATGACCTCAAGATGATTTCAGTCTCTCCCTGAACTTTTTCTTTTTTCTTTCTTTTTTTTCTCAGTGCTGGGGATGAAACCCAGGGTCTCATGCATTCAAGGCAAGCACTATACCACTGAGTTATATCTCCAACCCTGACCTTTTTCTTGATCCTCAGGTTCACATATTCAATTTGGCTGGTGGAACCTTCACCTAGATGTCCCTTAGACACTTGAACTTCAATGTATCTTAAACTGAGAGTCATTTCTTCAAGTCTGTGGATGTTTCCCCAATATAGATATGAGCTCCTGGAGTACAAAGCCTGGGTTCCTTGGCTGTCTTCATACACTGGAGCTAAGCCAGGATCACAGTGAGAAGAAGGGATCTTCTTTTTGCACAAGCCTCAGCAAAGACTGATCTTGTAGGAGTGAGTTAATAGCAGTATAGAAGAGGGCTGGGTGAGGATGGGCACTGCTGTGCTTTGTACATGGATCTGATTCATATACACTGGGCACATCAGCTCTGTGCTCTTGGCACCTAGTCTCCCTACTTCAGTGCTTGCTCATACACGTATGGACTCATGCCCGGACCTTTATCCTGTCTGCTGGGGAAGCACCCCCTCACACATTCTTCACATGCCACCCTCATCAACTTCAATTTAGATAACCTTCAGACTCAGGGAACATAGTGGAGGATGGGGCTTGAGAAAACAATGCATATCTTTCTTTTTCAGTGCTGAGGATTGAACCCAGGGCCTCATGCATGCTAGGCAAGCACCCTACTACTGAGCTACACCCCGAGTCCTGTCCTTTGTTTTTGGCTACCATTTTTCATTTTCTGTGCAAAATCCTGTGGGTGCAGCCTAGGAAGTCATTGTTATCTTTACTTTCTAGATGAGAATATTTAGGTCTTAAAAGAAGTAGAGGAGGGCCTAGAGTCTTGGGCTGCTCATTTCTAGCCCAGAGCATTTGCCACTGACCTGCAGAGCTAAGCCAAGAATCAGTTTCTGGGAGGTCCTGGTTTCTAAGTCAGGTAAGCACTCAGCACTTAAGGAGCTGCTGGAGCTGTCAGAGCTGGGATTCTGTTTGCTTTGCTTAGGAGATGGTGGGGCAATCAGAGAGCTGGGGCCTATGAACTGCTATGAGAAGGGAAGGAGGGGCTTGGGATTTGGGCCCAGGAATTCCCATCAGGAATGAAACACTTTCCACCTGCCGCTGCCTGAAGCGCCTAACTCCGTCATGGAATTTGCGTGCAGACAGTTAGATCGGACTTTGGAAACAGAGGATGAAAAACGAGTTTCCTTCTTTCTGTTCACAGAGGCCAGCCAAGAGCCAGAGCCAGAGCTGGAACCAGGCCTCTGGTCGTAAACTAAACAACAGAACCAGTTATCGGTTTCAAGTCTGACTGACTCTTCTTGTAAGGACTTTGAAACTTGGGGAGGCTCCCTTACCCTCTATAAACCAGCAGAAAGTTAGAAGTGTAGTTGTCGAGACCCCAGATGGAATGGTAGGCATACTGGAAGGTAGAGTAGAAGGTTAAAATTGCTGCTTTGAATCTGTTTAGGATTTTTATGACTCTACTTCTCCCATTATGTGTTTGAAATGCTTGCTTGATTGGGGCATGGAGGTAGCAATTAGGTAAGCAATCTGGAAGCACTGACTACCTTAGAACTGGAGGCTGGTAATGTAAAGAGAGGTAACTTACTGGGGCCTGGGGGCCACTATATCTGCTATGGTTTGAATGTTTGTCACCTCTGGAACTCATGTTGGGGTTTCATTGTTGTGATGGTTTTGGGGGGTGGTTTCTTTGGGAGGTGTTTGGGTTGCAAGGACTCCACACTCATGAGAATGCTATTTTTGTGCAGGTGAGTTTGTTATCATGACAGTGGATTCACCCTGCTTTTATCCCCCCCCCCCCGTTTTGTCCTTCCATGAAATAATTCAGCAAAGATGCGGTCCCTCATTCTTGGACTTCCCAGCCTCCAGAACAATGAGCTAATAAATTTATGTCATTGTAAATTTGCCAGTCTGTGGTATTTTGTTATAGTAGCACAAATGAAACTAAGACAGTGTCCTAGCAGACTAGAACTCCAGTCAACTCTCGACTGCATGGGAGCCAAATATATAATGTGTGACCTTGTCAAGCCACCTGTCTTTGACCCTTGGCTCTTCCACATACTAACTGTGGGACAAAGGCATATCTGCTCACCCTTCTGGGTCTCAATTGACTTTTCTGTTAAGTGGGGATAATACTAATTTACTTCACAGGGCTGTTGAGAGGCTTAAATATCCATAATGCATATGAAAAGGCTTTATAAACCCACAAAGGTTCGTGCAGATATAAGGGGCCAATATCATTATTACCATGCTGTCTTCTGGCTTCTCCTGTTAGCACCCCTAGGAGAGAATAAGGAAATACAAGGATGAAGGGGAAATGCAAGTCAGTCAAGTTTAGTTCAGGTGACCTCTAAAGAGGAGAAATGTATGGTTGAGGGAGGTTGGAGCTCTTTCAATGGTGTCCCTTCTCCTGGGTGTATGTTTACCATGTCCTCAGGAGGAGGGGTGGGTGCTAAGTCATGCCTTCGGTTTTTGGCCATAACTCCTTCTTGGATGTCATCCTTAGTTGCCTCACTGCCTGGAGTTTGATCAGGCAAATAAAAATAAATTTAGGATTTAGAATCCTATCAAGGACCAGTCAACTTTACATCAGAATGAAGATTGACTCCATAAATACTGACTGAGCCAACAATCAGCTCAACTATAGAGGCATTATGGAGTCTGGGAAGGGCACTGGACTAGGAGTCAAGCAATCAGTTCTACTCTGGCTCTGCTCCTGACCAGCTCAGAAACGTTGCATGAGTCTCAGAGATATATGTGTATTATCAAATGACGTGGAGTTTGTGAAAACCTCTTCTAACCTATAGGCAGCATATAAATGGAAGCAGTTATTGTCATTATTTATATGATTTTTTCCATGTAGGGAACTGTTAAATTTGTTATTGTATCCTCAAATCGTGTCATTTTTGGTTGCAAAAGGGACCAGGTTTGTTGGATTGGTATATGCCATTATACTAGATAAACAATTGAACATGCTGAACCTATTGTTTTTTTTTCTTTTTGTTTTGTGGTGCTGGGGATTGAACCTAGGGCCTGTGCTTGCAAGGCAAGCACTGAGCTATATCCCCAGCCCGGACCTATTGTTTTTATCATCATAATCACATTCAAATAACAGGTTTATTTGTTAGTGGAGGGGTACCCTGAAGGTCTCTGCTCAGGTACAGGGTTTCTTTTTAAGGTGATGCAAATATTCTGGCATTAGAGGGTGATGATGGTTGCACAACATTGTGAATATCTTAAAAAAATACTGTAATTGCTTTAAAATGGTGAATTTTATCTTGATTTTAAAAAGTGGAAAAGCAACAACAAAACTAACTCTTGTCCAGAGGCTTGCTGGCAATGAAGCCTGGATCTGAAACTGTGAGAAAAGGCCAGGGTAGGTAAGTCAAACATTGCATCTATGGTGTATTAGGGGAGAATTTTGGTGTGTGTGCACATAGGAGAGGGTGAGGAAGAACACGAGAACTTGCCTAGCATGACTAAGGCCCTGGGTTTGATTCCTAGCATGACAACAAATCAAAAACAAACAAAAAAACACCACATTCAAGAAATGGTCAAGATGGAGTAGCTTCCATAACCGTATGGAAATGGTGGTCGTGGTGCCATTTTTGGTATTCTCATCTAAAGGTTCTACTGTTGGCTAAGCAGTCTGTATTTTCTTATCCAAGCAGCAGAGAGAACTAATTACTGTTATAAATGAACAGACTGACCAACCATTATGGTTTGCTGAGGACTGATGGATCTCCTGGGATGAAGTATTTTCTTTTTCTTTTGAGAGGATGTCTCCTTATGTTGATAAGAGTGGCCTTGAACTTGAGATTCTCCTGCTTCAGCCTCCAAACTAGTTGGAATTATAGACATGTGACAGTGTGTTTGGACAAGGACTTTCAATATTAAAAGTAGGAATGTTTTGGGAAAACCAGGTTGTCCTAGAACAAGTACCCCTGCTAGTAGAGAGAGTGAAAGGTTCAAGGAATGCCTCACAATCCTCTGGTTTAGGTTACACTGAAATGTCATCCCTGGCTGAGATAGGTGAAAATCATTCAGAAAGGAAGTCCAAAAGAAAAACATTTCTGAAGGATACTGGGCAATGATAGTGATTGCCAAGAGGAGGATAAAGAGAACACAGTATCAGGGATGACAAAGAAGTATTTTGTGTGTGTGTGTATACTTCTGGGGCCTTAGAAGTGATAAGGGGTGATGACCGCAGAGCACAGAAATAATTTTGGAAGCAAGAGATTATTTTTATGTAAAGCACAAGGAATGAGCATATGAACTAGGATATGGAAAGTAGTGAAAAATTGTGTTCCTAGGGTGGCTTGCTTTTATTTTGATGCTGACAGAGGTTATCACACCTCGATCTCAAATGACCAACTCAATTAGGCATCCTTTGGGACCTGCATTCAAGACAATATATTAATTACATTATTTACTGAATGCCTACCATGAACTAGGTTATGTGCGGAGTGTATTAGGGATAAAATGGTTAACAAGGTTAGCATGATTTCTACCCCCATGGAACCTGCAGTCAGGTAATGATTTAAAGCAAGAGACTGAGGGAATCTAGAGAATCTAATGTGACCTTGGGAGTCAGGGAAACATCTTTCTAGAGGAAATGAGTTTAAGTATAAGCTTGGAGAATTAATAAGGACTTGCTAGTTGAATAGATGTGGGACAGGATTCCCAAGAACAGGGGAAAGCATGGGCAAAGACAAAAGGGAGAGCATGTGCATTTGGAGAATAATGGTATGGTCCAATATAGCTTGATTGGACTGTAATTCTCCAAATGTAGTCCATAGGCATAGGCCATCTGTATAAGAGTTGCACAGGCTGTTTCTTAAAAGGGAAGATTTTCAACTATACTAATCTTCTGTGAATATGCATCTTGATTTGTTCCTTTGGTGATTCTGATGCATCATAATGTTCAAGAACCACTGGCAAACATCTGTATATTCATGTATCAAGAAAAAGAATGTGAATGTGTGTCTGTATGTGCATGCATGTGTGTGTGTGTTGTTTAGGAGTGTGTGTGTGTGTGTGTGTGTGTGTATATATATATATATATATATATATATATATATATATATATATATATAAAATTTGGTTCCAGGGATTGAACCCAGAAGTGCTTAACCAATGGGCAATTTCCCCAGTCCTTTTTATTTTTCATTTTGAGACAGGCTTTCACTAAGTTGCTTAGGGCCTTGCTAAGTTGCTGAGGCTGGTCTTGAGCTTGCAGTCCTCATGTCTCAGTCTCCTGAGCAGCTGGGATTATAGGCATGTACTACCACTCTCCAGCCTCTAAATAGAATTTTAGACAGGAGGGAGGCACCAAAGTTTTGAAAGGCCTTTTTCCAAATTTTTTCACAAGTTCAAAGACTGCTCTTACTAATGTCAGTGTCTCAAGCTCTTCTTCCCCAGCTCTTCTTCCTCAGCTCTTCCCAGGGCCAAGTGGATCCAGTACGAGGATACACTTGTCATTCATTTCAGGCACAGCTGGGAAACTCTGTTGTTGACTATAATAATATAGACTTTATCTAGCAGGCAATGGGAATCCACTTGTTTTAGTCAGATTTTTCACTGCTGTGACTAAAGGACCTGACCAAAGTTTAGGGAAGGAAAAGTTTATTTGGGGGCTTATGGTTTCAGAGGTCTCAGTCCATGGACAGAAGACTCATTCCTCAGGGCTCAATTTGAAGATGAACATCATGGCGGAAGAGTGTGGCAGAAGGAAGCAGATCACATGATGATCAGGAAGCAGAGAGAGAGAGACTTCACTTACCAGATATAAGTATATACCCCAAAGCCATGTCCCCAATGTCCCACCTCCTCCAGCTGCACCCCACCTGCCTTGAGTTAACACTCAGTTAATCACATGAGGGATTAATTCACTGAATAGGTTAAGCTATAATCCAATTATTTCTCCTCCAAACCTTCTTGTGCTGTCTCACACATGAACTTTTGTGGGACACCTCACATCCACTGAAAGGTTTTGACCAGAAAGTAATAAACTGACTTGTTCTTGAGAAAATTATTCACTTTATGGGAGATGGGTAAGAGTGATGCAAGATTAAAGATAGGTAGATTAATTAGGAGATGGTCCTTTCCTTCCTTCTTTACTTCCCTCCTTTCATGCCAAGGATTGAATCCAAGGCCTTGAGCATGCTTGACAAGTACCTTATCACTGAGCTACACATCCAGTTCAAGAAAGGACTCAATTACCAATTTCTTCAGCTCATCCGGTCTGATAAATAAAAAATTGTTATTTTATTCAATGTTAAGTTTAAGAACATTCTCCCCATCCCTGTTTCTTTATGCCTGATGTAATCAAACACTGTCATGAATGTCATGAGTTGCAAAGACAGGATCTTGTTCCATATTTGAATTTAACTGATTGTGATATCAAAGATTCATCCTCAAGTTTGAAGGTTCCTAATTTAGCAATCTGGGAAATTAAAGGTAGTGGAATTCTTCCCGTAAGTGGTTGACTCTAGAATCTGCCCATGGAACCCAGCTCAGTGAATGGGAGAAGTGAGATCAGTACCCCTGTGTTAATTTGGAAGCTAGAAAGATGCCAATTTGTGCATTAATCTGAAGAAGCACAAGTACCATAAAGCAAGGGAGGGCAGACAGTAGAGGGCAAGGGGCCCGAGGTAAAATGGGGTCATTCTGGCTGACCCATAGCCCACTCTGATAGTTCCTCTTAGATCTGTGGACAGTGATTCCTTGCCTTCCTGGAATGGTCACCTAGACTAAGGTAATCCTAAGGGCACGAAAGGATATGCATAGGGCAACAGTGTATGAACCTAGGGATTTGAAAAGCTGCTTGTCTATGAAGCATTTCTCATTTGGGTGAGGGACTGACTCACTTGGGGAGGAACCTGGATGCTGGAGATGTGTGATATGGTCTCACCTTCTGGGGTCAGCATGACTTGCTATGGGTTAATATTCCCACCCTAACTGAGATATTTGCTATAGGTAAGAAACAGTTGCTGTTTCTTCTAATGTCCAAAGTAAATTAGCCACAGAGAAACCTGCTCCTCATTCTGTCTCCTGGCTTCCCATAAATGCCTGAAGCCCAGCCTTGGAGCTGGTATGTACTTTTAATTATTTCAAGAACTGGCATCGCTTGCCTCATAGTAAAAGTGTCATGAAATTACTGTAAGGTTGCATGAGTTTGGGCCATAAATCTTGTTCACTTCAGCTACATCTCATACCTTAATTCACTGGAGTATAAAATGCTATTTGCACTGGTTCTTAGTTCACTTAATCATAATTAAATGACCTCAGAGGGCAGTAATTCGTTGAAGCCCTGGCTTTGATGTGACACAAATAACAAACTTGGTTTGCCATGTGGACTAGTTCCTCCATAGTTTTACATTGGCCACAGACCTCGTGGAGCATATAATGCCGGCTTTTTGGTGTGGGCATGTGCTCTGGTTACATGGAACATCTGGGCCACAGATGTGGTTGAGGGGACCAACTTAATGGTCCCCTTTGGAATTTTGTTGCACCATCTTTAGGCCCCTCTGGGCCTTGTCTTGGTTCTTTTAATTCTCCAAAGAATGAGTGTTTGCCCATGCTGAGCCTAGATAAGAGTTGATGAGGGTACTTCCTTATGCTTCTCATGTTATTCTTTATCCACAATTACCTTCTCTAAGGGAACAGTAGCTCAAGGGCTTTCCGACTTTGGCTCCAGGTGTAAGACTCCCTAAATTCATGCCTTTAATTATGATGTGTCTCCTAAGATCCAGACCCTCAAGATCAACAACAGCTCAGGGATTATTGCCATTTTGACACACCATTTAAGTCGGCAAAACCTTATTGTCTTGCCATTCAAATGGGCTCCTCTCACCTTCTCCACCATCATCAGTGGCAATACCAGTCTCCCCAGTTCCCAGATTCTAACCCTTGAAGCTTGTGCAGAATAGTGCCCCCAATTCCAGAAATGTCCATATTTTAATCTCCAGAATCTGTGAATATGTTAGGTTACATGACAAAGGGGAATTCAAATTGCAGATGGATTATTTTGGATTATCTGGGTGGACTTGGTGTCTTCACAAGGGTCCTTAAAATGAAAAGGAGAGGCAGAAGAGGAATCAGAGATATGACTACAAAAGAGTCAGAGATGCAAGGTTACTGATCTTGAAGAATTAATAAGATGACCAGGAGCTGAGGAATGCAGGTGGCTTTTAGAAGCTGGATAAGTCTAGGAAGTGGATTTTCTACTTGAGCCTCCAAAAAAGGAATGCAGCCCTGTAGACATCTTGGTTTTACCCCAGCAAGACCCATGTCAGATTTGTAACCTATAGAACTGTAAGATAGCACATTAATGTTGTTGTAAGCAACTGAGTTTGTGATAATTTGTCATAGAAGCAACAGAAAACAAAGCCAAAGCCCATTTTGACTCTTCTCTTTCACCATTTCTAATTAGATGATGCATCTTGTGGGTACTTTTCTAACCACATCTCTCAGATTCTTATCATTTTCCTTGGTATTTTCTACCTGCTTTACAATTTGATTTGTTTCACCAATTCCAGTATTCCTCGCTCCAAATGATCCTATATAGGAATATCAGAAGATTTTTCTCAAATATGATTTTCATCATCATATTATTTTTTTTTTGCTTGGGAATAAATTATACCTTTATAATTGCATCGAATCCCAGATTCTTATTTTGGCCTCCACCCATAGACTACATAGTTCATAGGAAAACACCTTGTTATCAGTAAATCATTTATATATAAACAGAAGAAATTATTATTAAAATAAGGGACTTCCAATCTTTGTTGCTGGCTAATGAGGGTCAATATCTTGCTGCTTTCCCTGTATGGACAAGCTAGTTTGACACAGGGAAGAATCTAAAACAGGGTTCCGTGCTCACTTCCCACCACATGATTATAGGTTGAGCATCTCTAATCTGAAAATACAAAATTGGAAATGCTCCAAAGTCTGAAACTTTTTGAATGCTAACACGAAGGCACAAGTGGAATATTCTATACCTGACCTCATGTGATGGGTCACAGTAAAAATGCAGTAGCACTAAAACTCTCATATAAAATTCCCATTAGGTGATGTGTATAAGGTGTCTATGAAAAAATAAATGAATTTTATGTTTAGGCTTGGGTCTCATTCCCAAGGTAGATCATTATATAAATGCAAATATTCCAAAATCTGAAAAAATCCAAAGTTTGAAATATTTCTGGTCTCAAGCATTTCTATAAAAGATAATCTGCATTTTGCAAGTAATATCAATAGCACACTTTTTCATGAGTTTTTTTTAAAGGGAAGCTATTTGCTTCAGTTATCTATTGCTGCACAGAAAAAGCACCCCCAAATTTATTGGCTAGCAACAATAACAATTTACTCTTTCTCATGATATTGTGGGTTGGATTGGTGGTTCTTCTGTATCAGTTGTATTTGTTAGAATCATTCCATGGCCTCAGTTCAGTTGGCGGCTGAACTGGGATGTGTTGGTTCTCCTTGTGTTTTTTTCTCTCTAACATGGTGGCTCATCTTTCAGGGCCTTTCTAAGTATCTCCTTCTATCCAGCAGGATACCCCAGGCTTTCTTACATGACAGCTTGACTCCAAGAAGGAGCATTCCAAAAAGACAAGCCTCTGCATCATCCCTTCTCTTATCCCTATGGTCAAAACAAGTCATAAGGTCAAACAAAGGGTCAATGTGGGAGGGAACTACACAAGGACATAAACACTAGGAGTGGTGCATTTGGAGTCATCAATATAAGCCTATCACAATTCCTTTTGTCTCTTTTTTATACTTATTAATTTTAGTTTTTTCATTTTTTAATGTAACACTTATTTCATGCTATACTTCTGTGTTTTCACACAATTTAAAATATTAAGATACAATTTGTTTTTGGTACTGCAGATTGAACCCAGAGGCACTGTGCCTCTGAGCCACATCCTCAGTCCTTTTTATTGTTTATTTAGAGACAGGGTCTCACTAAGTTGCTGAGACTAGCCTCAAATTTACCATCCTCCTGCCTGTGCCACCTGAGTCACTTGGATTGTAGGCATGCATCACCTCACTTAGCTTAAGCTATGATTTTAAATGAGGAGAATAACTTGTTTTTAGTTAAGACTAGTTTTATAGTGGTGTTAAGTTTACAAAAAAATTGAGCAGCTAGTATGAAGAGTTCCCATATACTCCTCCCTCCCTCCTTCCCCAGTCTCTCTTATCATTAACATCTTGCACTAAAATGGTAAACTTGTCACAATTGATGAAATGATATTACTATATTATTATTAACTGAAGTTCATAGTTAACATTAAGATTCACTCTTCGTGTTGTACTTTTCTATGAATTTCACAAGTGAATAATGTATGTACCTACCAATATAGAATCATACAGAATAGTTTCACTGCCCTAAAAATCCTCTATGCTCTGCCTATTCATTCCTCCCTTCTCCCCTGAGATCCCTGACAACCCCTAATCTTTTTATTGCCTCTACAGTTTTGCCTGTTCCAGGATGTCATCTAATAGAAATCATACAGAAGGCATATTTTCATATTGACTTCTTTCACTTAGCAATATGCATATGTTTTACTTTCCCTTTTTTTGGCATTTGGTGGCACAAGCTGACTAAAGTTAGACCTAACCATATCCTTGGGGCCTTCTCCCCTTTGGGATTTCCTCCAGGCATTGTTTTCGGAAGATATTTGAATAGTTTTCATAAGGAACCCAGACAGGATGAGAAAGTACGCAGACAATGGTGCCAGTCACTGGATGTGTCTGGCTAAATTCTGAGTAACAGCTGTGGTAGATCGTTAAAGTAGCTGATCCTAATGAATCATGCCTCCCAGTATCTATGTGCTTTTATGGTTCCCTCCCGCATTGACACTTGGCCATGTGACTTGATTTGGCCATCACAACATTAGTAAATGTGACACAAACAGAAGCTTGAAAAATCCTTGTGCTTTGGGGTCGTCCTCTTTTGTTTCTGGGAACTCTTCTGCCACATATGAAAAAGACCAGGCTGGCTACTTCAAGGATGGGAACTCATGTTAGAGACCCTGCTGATAACACTGACACAAACATGAGTGACGCCATCTTAGACCATGCAGGCCCAGTTGAATTGTTGGATAGCTATAGCCACCTGAGTGACCCAGTAAGTCCTAGTCTTTAATCCCCCAACATATGTGAGCATTATAAAGTAGTTGTTTTCTGCACCTGAGGTTTTGTTTTGTTTTGTTTTTGATGCCAGGAATTGAACCCAGGGTTGCTTAAGCACTGAACCACAACTCCAGCCCTTTTTAATTTTTGTTTGAGACAGGATCTCACTAAGTTGCATAGGACCTTGCTAAGTTGCTGAGGCTGGCCTTGAAATTGTGACCCTCCTGCCTCAACCTCTCGAGCTGCTGGGATCATACTGTGCATAGCTGCAGTTAAATTTTGAGGTAGTTTATTCCACAGCAATAAATTGTCAATACAAGAGAGGTGTGGTGGTGGCACAAATGTGTAATCCCAGCAACTTGGGCGCCTGAGGCAGGAGGGTCGCAAGTTCAAACCCAGCCTCAGCAGCTTAGCGAGGCCCTAAGAAACTTAGTGGGATCCTGTCTTTAAATAAAAAACGAAACGGGCTGGGGATGTGGCTCAGTGGTTAATGCCCTTGGGTTTAATCCCCAGTACCAGAAAAAAATATGTCAATACAATAGCTATCTACGTCTATATTTGAGTTACCTTTTATGGAATATTGGTTAAGACGAGCCTGCATGTTAATGTTCTGACAGGACCTATTTAAGTATAGAGAAGAATAAACATATTGAGGGAACAAAAATTTACGTTTTTCTGAAACTAAGAAATATTCATAAAGACATCTCAGTTTTTTTTTTTTCTTGCTGTGCTAGGGATGGAACCCAGGGCCTTGTGTATGCTAGGCAGGGCTATACCAACAGCCTGACCTCTCACTTTTTTGAACTCTGAAGACATTATGTTAACTTGTTTTGCAGCTTGTTAGTTACTTAAATCTATTTTCCTTCCCCACTTTGTGGTAACTTGCTTATTGAAAATGCTTCTTCTAGGCTGCTGATACCAACTGCTCTTAGTCTCAGAATAGTTTGCTCAGTGGTGATAGCATCATGTGTATACTCACCTGTGTGGTACTGACTATATGACAAGGTTGTTTGAGTCAACCTTTTTGTAACCTACATCCTTTACATACTGTCATTTAAAGGTTTCTGTTATAATTAATTGGAGATAATGTCCTTGCACTTCCAACTAAGGGCAGGAGTACAGCATTGTGATTGAAAGAACACATTATGGAGTCAGACTTCTTGGTTTTTTCATTGCAGCTTCCCTACTTACTAAGTATGTCACTTTGGACAAGTTATTTAATGTTATTGCACTTCACTTTGCTCCTCTGTAAAATAAGCATAACCTACCTCATAAGGCTGAGAAGATTAAAATGATGCAATTCACACAAAGCACTTGTAATGCCAAGCACATTCCCAATCAATATTTCCTGCTGTTACTATAGAAAAGAGACAAAGTCTCAGAGCCTGAAGTCAGGTTCCTTTCAGGCCAGGCTTCTCTTTAGAGAGGAATTTAAAAAATAATAGATGATCTTTATTAAGACCCTACCAAGAACAAAATTCTTTGTTAGGGGTACAGAACCAACATTTTATCTGTTATGGGCCTTGTGCATTCTAGGCAAGTACTGAGCTATATCCCTTGACCACCCCCTAATAGTTTTCATGCACACTAGGCAAGCCCTCTACCACTAAGTTACAACCCTGTCCCCACCCAACAGTTTTTTCTAAAGGACCGCAGCCACCTGATGTTCTGTTCTATGCCAAGGATCTTGTTCAGTTAGTCAGTGAATATGTCCATATTATAGACTTTGCTGGAGGCCTGCTGTGTGGTGCACACCTGTAATTCCAGTGATTCAGGAGGCTAAGGCAGGAAGATGGCAAGTTCAAAACCAACCTCAGCAAATTAACAAGACCCTGTCTCAAAAAATAAGAAGGGCTGGGGATGTGGTTCAGTGGTTAAGCACCTCTGGGTTCAATTCCCAGTACCAAAAACAAAACAAAAGAAAACAAAACAAAAACAAAAACCTTCCAGAAAAGATGCAAAATGAAATAGATGAAAGTATAAGATACATTACAGGACAATCCATGTGAATTACCAAGTGACAGTAAGTTAGAAGTGGAAGAAGGGAGAGATGCCCAAGGCTAAAAGGAGGTGAGAGAGGCTTTCTAGTTCGTTGTTGTTGTTACCAGGGATTGAACTCAGGGGCACTTAACCACTGAGCCACATCCCCAGCCCTTTTTATTTTTTATTTTGAGTCAGGGTCTTGCTAAGTTTCTGAGGCTGGCTTTGAACTTGTGACCCTCCTACTTCAACCTCCTGAGTTGTTGGGATTATAGGCATGCACCACCACACCTGGATGTTACATGCTTTCTAGAAGAACTAAAGCTTTGGCAGGGCTTTGAGGGATTTATTAGGTAGTAAGGAGGAAGGAAGTCATTCTAAGCAGGGGGTATAACTTAAGCAAAGACAGAGGTTGATGTGGTGGCTATGTAAATTTCAGTACTTGTGGAGAGAGCATTATGGGATGTATAATGGGGCCCTCATGTTAAAGTGTTTGCATTTTTCTACAATTAGAATCCCCCTTACTCTTCTTTTCTCCTTCCCTTACCTATAGCAACCTGGTTACCTCCAGAGCCTCTAGTCTAATAAGATACTGTGGCAACTTATTTGGCCTGGCAGGTGGAAAGGTTTTTCATCTCAAGTCCAATCTTCCTAAGGGCTGTTATAGGATTTCTATCTGGCCATTGATGTTTTGTGCATATTCAAGCATTCATTTGCTGTGTACTATAGAAAATTAAATGTTCTGGAGAAGAAGGAATGGCTTCTATAAGATGTGTGTGGCTGTCTCGGTGTAGTGGTGTACACCTATAATCCCAGTGGCTCGGGAGGCTGAGGCAGGAGGATGGCGAGTTCAAAACCAGCCTCAGCAATGGAAAGGCACTAAGCAACTCAGTGAGATCCTGTCCCTAAATAAAATACGAAATAGGGCTGGGGATGTGGCTCAGTGCCCCTGAATTCAAAACCCAGCATCAAAAACAAAAAAACCCCACTAGGATCTGTATGAGACCATTTAAAGCAATTCAAGACAAATGAACTTTTACACAGCCATGTGCTCCAAAGAGCTGGGAAATTAGGAGAGGAAACAGGTGGAGAGAATCTCCTGTCAAGTAAGCCAAATCAGGGGGCTTCATCTGTAGACATTCTGGAGCATCACCTAAGTAAACATGTTGACTCGTTATGTGATAGGCATTTTTTTCTTTACTCATCTGAAGCAGGGTGAATGTAGGGAAGACATACATGGAGCTGAAAGCAGTTTTTCCACTGTATAAAGCAAGATACAGGACAAATACTTTGGAAGATCTGAACTCTAAGTGAGCACATACTAAAAAAGGTCACTCATTACTTTTTTTTCAATTTCTGTATGGAGTAATACAAATTGAAATCACAAAGAATATGGTGCAAAAATGTAACTTTTTTTCCTTTCTATTACAGAGCTCAATGTGGCTCACAATTGTCATTATGTCAGACTGCCTGGTCTTTTGGGCATTATATGTTTACTTGCTGCTAAGGACCATAGATGTTGCCAGGCCCTCTTCTAGTCAGGGGGTCCCTGTTCTTTGGCCTATGAACCCTCTTGGTATTTCTGTGCTCCTCTTCTCCCACTGGGGGCTTAGGAATCCTCATCTGCTTTCTCTGCCCCTGCAAGAGCACACAAGGCCCTGAGAGGCTGTCTTCAGGTCCATCTGCCTCATCTCCTCTTTTAGTCCTAACTCCTCCATAGCTTTCACACTGTATTGTACAGAATATCAGGCTTAAACTCTTCTCTGTGAAGCTTGCAATCTCCCTAGGCTTCTCCTTGGGAAGTACGGCATAAGCCTTAGATGTTTTTGAATTTCCTCAACCTACCTGGGATTATTCCCCTGCAATCCCATGAGAATTTATTTTTGTGGTGCATGGGATGGAACCCAGAGCCTTGTGCATGCTATGGAAGCACTTCACCATACCTCCAGCCCCACGTGGGTTTTTCTTTGACCCTGTGAAGCAACCAAAAGAATGAACTCTCAATTTCTTTCTTTCTCTCTGAGAATAATCTTTGTTTTCATTGAAAAGTTGACTTTAAAAACTGTTCTCCATATGAACTTAAGGAAAAGAAAACTTAGTTTGAAACAGAAAGCTGAGCTTTAGGTACAACCTATCCTTTTTCTTCATAAGCCACAACCTCTGCAGCGTGGGTTTGCCTATAGAAGGTCAAGGGCTGTAGTACTTAACTAGGGTTGATTTTTGTCCTCTGAGCGACACATGGTGTCTGGAGATATTTCAATTTTTTTGTGGTGCTGGGAATTGAAGCTAGGGCTTTGTGCGTTCTAGGCATGTACAATACCACTAAGCCACACCTTCAGTCCAGCAGAAATTTTTATTGTTACAGGTGGGGGGTAGTGATATTGGTATATAGTGTGTAGAGGCCAGGGATGCTGCTAAACACCCTACAATGCACAGGACAGTTCCTTGCAATGTCAGGGTGCTGAGGTTAAGCAAGTCTGGTCTAGGTCCATAAGACAAATTTCGGAGAAATGAAAAGTCTGATTTTTTCTTTTTGGCAGTGTTGAGGATTGAACCCAGGGCCTTGTGCATGCTAGGCAATTGCTCTACCCCTGAGCTATATCCACTCCCCTTTTTATTTTATTTAAAAAAAATTATTTTATTGGTTCTTTTAAGTTCCACATGACAGTAGAATTCATTTTGATATAATCATGCAAGCATGCAATATAACTTATTCTAATTAGGACCCTATACTTATAGATGTACATGATGGAGGGATTCCACTATGGTGTATTCATATATGTATATAGGAAAATTATTTCAGATTCATTCCACTGTCTTTCTTTTTCCTATCCCCTCCTTTCCTTTCATTCCTCTTTGTCTAATCTACTGAATATCTATTCTTCCCTTCTCCCTGCTTCTTATGGGTTAGCTTCCACAAATCAGTGAAAACATTCAACCTTTGGCTTTTTGGGACTGGCTTATTTCACTTAGCATTATAGTCTCCAGATCCATCCATGTACTTCCAAATGTCATAAAATCATTCTTCTTTATGGATAATACTCCATTGTATTTATATACCACAATTTCTTTATTCATTCATCTGTTGAAAGGCACCTAGGTTGCTTCATAGCTTCCCTATTGTGAATTGAGTTGCTATAAACATTGATGTGGCCACATCACTATAGTAGGCTGATTTAAAATCTTTTGGATATATACCAAGGAGTGGGATAGCTGGGACAATGATGGTTCCATTCCTAGTTTTTTGAGGAATCTCCATAATGCTTTCACAGTGGTTGTGCCAATTTGCATTCCCACCAGCAATGTATAAGTGTAACTCTTCCCCTACATCCTCGCCAACATTTATTGTTGCTTGTATTGTTGATAATTGCAATTCTGACTGGAATGAGATGAAATCTTAGTGTATTTTTAATTTGCATTTCTCTAATTGCTAGAGATATTGAACATTTTTTCATGTATTTGTTGACCATTCATATTTCTTCTTAGAAGTATCTGTTTAGTTCCTTTGCCCATTTATTGATTGGGTTATTTATTTTATTGTTGCTAAGTTTTTTGAGTTCTTTATATATCCTGGAGATTATCACTCTATCTGAGGTTTGAGTGGCAAACATTTTCTCCCATTCTGTAGGCTCTCTCTTCACATTCTTAATTTTTTCCTTTTCTCCAAAAAGCTTTTTAGGGGCTGGGGGTGTAGCTCAGTGGCAGAGTGCTTGCCTAGCATGGGTGAGGCAGTGGGTTTGATCCTCAGCACCACATAAATAAATAAAGGCATTGTGTCCATCTACAACTAAAGCTTTTTTAAAAAGCTTTTTAGTTGGATGCCATCATCTCATTTATTGATTATTGATTTTACTTCTTGCACTTTAAGAGTTTTGTTAAGGAAGTCAATTCCTAAGCTGGTATGTTGAAGTGTTGGGCCTACATTTTCTTCCATCAAATGCAGGGTCTCTAGTCTAATTCCTAGGTCTTTGATCCACTTTGAGTTGAGTTTTGTACAGGGTGAGAGATATGGGTTAAGTTAAATTTCATTTTGCTACACAGGGATTTCCAGTTTTCCCAGTACCATTTGTTGAAGAAGTTATCTTTTCTCCAATGTATGTTTTGGTGCCTTTGTCTAGTATAAGGTAACTATTTCTGTGGGTGTGTCTCTATTCTTCTATTCTGTTCCATTAGTCTTCTTGTCTGTATTGGCATCAATACCATGCTACTTCAGTTACTACAGCTCTGTAGTATAATTTAAGTTGTGAGAATGTGATGCCTCCTTCTTTGTTTTTCTTGCTAAGGATTGCTTTGGCTATTCTGAACCTTTTTTTTCCCAGATGAATTTCATGACTGCTCTTTCTATTTCTATGAAGAACGTCATTGGAATTTTGATGGGATCCTCTCCTTTTTTAAAAAAATATTTTGAGACAGGGTCTTGCTAAGTTGCTGAGGTTGGCCTCAAACTTTAGATCCTCAAGCCTCAGCCTCCTGAGTTGCTGGGATTACAGGTGTGGGCCACTGTTTTACCTTGTTGGTTTTCACTTTGAAATATCTGACTTGCGAGGGAGTCTATCACAGTCATTCATGTAAAAAATAAATAAATGCAGTGATGTGTCATTAGTGTAGAGGTTTAATCAAGTTGATGTTGGGGTCTTAAGTCCCCTTGCTCTTCTCGACCAGCGACAAGGGAAGGGGACACTCCCCAACAAGACCAGACTGGGATAGGTGGGGCCAACTGACCGCCCGCACACAGCCCTCCGGGCAGAGGACAATCAGAGGAGTCAGGGAGACCAGTCACAGCAGGATCTCGTTTATTGAGGAAGTCATGCAGCTTTTATGTAGGGTGGGGGCTAGGCGGGAACCAATCAGCTTAAAGGTGAGCAAGGCACGGGAGGTTCACGCAGGCGAGAGTCCCATAGGACTATATGGCAAGCACGAGCTGATCACATTCGCGGAACTGTTGTTAACCAATCCCTGACGGTGGTCCAATTTATTGTCATTAACTTTTGAAACCGCCTTTGAGGTCTTCATCTTTCTCACTCACCAGGGAGTAAGGAATCAGCCTGAGCTAGTTAGCGTGTCATTAGTCCCAACAAGTTGATATTACAGTTAGAAAAAAATCTTACTCTTCACTATAACCTTTAATGAAATTTCCAGTGTCACCTGATTAGTTAGTACTTAAACTTTTCAATTTAGCAAATATTATGCTACAGATATTATCTGTGTTCTAATTTATATTCACCAGCCCCCACCCATGTAAATGTTGACTCCTAAAGCTACACTCAGGCAATAGTCTTCACTTAATGGGGGGGGGCTTCTGAGTTGAATGCTTAATATCTAAAGAACCAGTTTAATCTTGGCAATGTTGGGCCAAGTAAACCAAAAATATAGTTATAGCAAACACCATGTCTAAGGTGTCTATATAATTTATCTCCTAAATAAGACACATTTGAGAGGTAAGGGGTGCTATTAATAATCATTCAAGGACAATATATAAGATGGGACTGTAGAGACCAAATCCTAGTCATAGTCCCAAGAGTGTCAAACCAAATTCCTTATTAAGTGACGCTATGAACAACTAAGATGTGTCTTTTTCTAGATCAAGTTGTGTTTTCACATGAAGCTTTGGGGGATCAAAGAGTCTTTAAGATCTAAAATAATGCAGTTGTGACCATGGAATTTAAGATACTAGGATTGGCTATCAGTGGGGGAACTGGGAGCAGAAAATACTTTTCTGGGGCTCCTCAAATTCTACTAGATATGTGGTCACCTTTTCTGCCAATCGTTTGGGGGAAGTCAGTGCCTCTGGGCTCCCTTGGAACCCTCCTTTAAGGACAACTTGTTTTTACAAAGGAATCATTCAAGTGATCATATAATAGAAGTAGGTAAGTCATCTTTACTAATTAGTGCCAATAGATGCCTGCCTTGCATATAAGGTAGGTAGTTGATGTTTGGTTTCCAGAGCTAATTTAACACCAGCAGATGGTGCTAAAATGTACAGTTTCTAACTCTTAGAAGAAATACCCAAAATTTTCTTAAAATTATAAACTAGATAAATGGTAGACATATTAACTAATTGCTCTAGAAAGTTTAGATGTGGGTGATATCACTGTTTAGCTTCCTTGAACAAAGTTCTACCTGAAACATAAGTTGTCTTTCCATTCATGCCTAAAGTCTCCTTTCATACTAAATCACTTTTTTTCCAGTTAGAATATCACTCACACCAAAGTAATGAAAGTGCAGATGATTTTTTTCATCTTATGCTCCAACCAGGAAGCAAAGTGCAACCACAGATCTATCTACATTGTTCAGGTGAAAGATGGTTGTTTGCTACTTCTTAGGGTTTTCAGTGCCCTTTCTTCTCAGCAGGGTATTAGTTTTCCAAGAAAAAAAATAGTTCTCAATTTCTTATCCTTTATTCATAGATTCGTAGAATATTGTTGTTCATAGGGCACTTAACAGACATGCAAATCAGTAGCTTTCCAACTATTTTTAGCATTGGATGTTTTTTCTACTGGAATCTTTCATGGAAACCTGATATATAAAATAAATAGAAGCTGAAGTGCTCTGTGAAAGAGTGTTTGTAGGATTCGCATCTCTGCCCACATAGCCTACCCTTGCTTTTCTCATTCCTAAGGTAGCCTTGAGCCACATACTGAAGTCATACCCTTGAGTTTAAACCTCTGGGCCCCACAGAACACTTTGAAACCAATTTCAATCCAGTTACCTCATTTACATATTGAGTAACTGAGTTCAGCAAGGGAAAATGTTTGAGGTTATGAAAGATGGCTGGAGAGGCCAATTAGTGTAGGTGGCAGGGCTGGAATCCATGTGCACAGAGAATGTAGGAGAGTTGTAATTCTCTGAGATCTCTTGCAAATGGATGTACACCTAGGTCCTGGTCTCTTATAACCATATTTGATTTTTCAGTAGAGCTCCTTTAGGCCATTCCCCTGGGAGGGATATAACTCCCTCCCACTCCAAGGAAGCCATTAGGGAAATACCTCATGATCCTATGTCTGGGCATAGCTGGTACACTCTTAGGTTGACCCAAGAGAATTTGTGAAATCTTCCACTTAGCTTAAACCATCATAATCTTATCCTTTTGTGACTTTCCTCTCCCCTAGGCACTTGGTATTTTGTGCTGCTCAAGATGCTTGTCAAGGAGCAAAAAGACCTACAGATCTTATTCAGGTCAAGAGGCTCCCTTCAGATGCTCTCACTTTAACCCAATCCAGCCTATGGTTTCTTCTATGTAATGCAAACTCTTCTTCCTTTGGACTGATGTCACTCCCCAAGGACCCCTAAGTTTTTGGCAATGAGTTCAAGAGGGATATCTACTGATCTATGCCTTCCTAGTGAAGAGAGATGTTTTCAAATAGGGAGCTCCTGTACCAAGGGTTAGTGGAGAAACAGGATTTCAGCCAGCTTGTGTGGCCTAAGACATACATATGCCACAATTGGCATGATGCTCAAAGCACCCTTGTAATGTTCTGTTAAACATGGTGCCAGAAAATCTCAAGGCCTTCAGCAAGTGGTATTCCTTATAATATGAATGACGTTCTTTGGAGTTGTGTGATCCCCAGGTACTAAAGATGATGTTAGTTAGATTCATATTCCTAAGTTCTGGGAGAGTACTTTCTAACTTGGATGTGTTTTTGTGAGCAAATCATGTTATCATTGATTATTAGGACCAAAAGGGTCCTCAGAGATTACAATTCAACCCGTGTGTGTGTGTGTTTTGCTGTGCTGGGGATTGAACCCAGGGCCTCAAGCATGCCAGGCAAGTGTTCTGCCACTGAGCTGCATCCCCAACTCCAATCTTGTGTATTTGAAGATGAATTTTAAAAGCCCACATGTAAAGGTCATGGAAGGCACTAAAATATTTTTATTATTCTCTTGTGTTTTAAAGGGTGAGAACAAGATGAGGGGGTTGTTAGAGGATCTGGGGCAACTAGAGGGGCTGGGAACCTTCCCCTGGGTTCACTGTATCTACCCAGGAAGACCCAGACGCAGGTGAGTTCTGAAGCCTTTTCTAGGAGTGAGGTCAATGGAAAAGTAGGCTTGAAAGCTTAATAAGAGGAATGTGAACATTAGAAAAAAATATCTACCTCATTGCTCAGCAAACTCTAAGACCACCCTCAGTGCTGGTAGATAAAACCCAAACACTGGCAGATTTTCTTCTCATCACAGTCAGACTTGAGCACCCGAGATAACTTAATATACTGAAATAATGCAATTAAGCAGACTCCTCAGGCCCAGCTTCCAGTCTCACTCACTTTAACAAATATAATTTGAGTGACATCATGAAAAACAACATTCTTTTTGTGAGTGGATGTAGATTACAAGAAAAATGATCACATGGCTTAGCCTTGGCAAGCAGGGAGAAAGCACTAAATTTGGCCCTTAGGAAAATGTGTTCTGTAAATGTCTGGTGCTTACACAAGTGATAAGGGCTTGTTTAAAATTCTGTGTGTGTGTGCGCGCGTGCGCATGTGTGTGCACATATATCTGCCCATGCATGTGACTCTGACCAGTATCTTCTTAATTCCAGGTTAAACATTTATAGATGTCAGCTAAGCTCTCAAAGCAATCTTATTTATCCATACCTCTTGTTCCATGGGTGATAAAACTGAGAACTGTACAGTGACTTGTCCAAGGTCATGCAGCACATCAGTGACAAAACTTGGGTTAGGGAATAAGTCTCCTGACTGCCAACCCTGACTCCCCAATATCTTGACCTCTTACTTAGCACTAGGTTGATGTGACTGGGGCACTCCTCCCAGGAACCATTACAGTCATAAAAATACCTCTATAAAATTTTATCTCTTTTCTTCATTTCAAATAGTGGTTTTTGCCTGTTGTCTTTGAAACAATGTCTTTCATTATAGCAACAGTTATTGTCTGGAGCATAGAGTTGGCCTCTTAAGTAGCAAAAGCCTCTATTGCCCTATAGAAGCAGAAAGGTGAACAGGGAAACTGTGTATTTGGCCACAAGAAACCATGCTAAGACAGCCCCAAATTTGAAGGCATATGATCCTTTGAAGTAGATGACAGTTGCAGGAAGGGAGTTTGTGGCCACTGTATTAAGTGCTAGCATTATGTCAATTACTTTGGTGTAGTGGAAAAATATAGCCTTTAGCATCTTACTGTTGAATTCAGATTCTACTATTTACTGGAGGTGTGATTTTGGATAAGTCATATCAACTCTCTGAGCTTCAGTTTTATCACCCTCTTAGGTTGTTGGGTGGATTTTATGTGAAATAGTAAAGGGTCTATACAGTTTCTGGTATACAGTGAGTGTGGAATAAATGTTCTCTATTGTGTGCAACAGAGACAAAGATATAGTCACTGACTTTAGGGAAGGTACAGCTTAGCTTTAGGGAGAGAGAAGTCATGTACTCAAATGTTTATCATACAGTTTTAAAGTTTTGATCCCTTTGGACCTCTGTAAAAGGGGTAAACACTGTGCATTCTCTGTGTAATATCTTTTCCTTAATTTCTTATTAATTTATTTAAAATTTCTTTGCAGTACTAGGGATTAAACCCAGGGCCTCATGCTTAATTTCTTCTGTATTTAAACCTCCCTCCCCCAATTTTATATTAGACTGAAATATGCCCAGTTTGTCTCTCAAGTGCCTTTGAAACTAAGGGTAATCATGTGATGAGGCTCTGATCAATGGAATGTATATTGAAGTCTACTGGGTGGGGTGTCAGAGAAAGTGAATATTTTCCTGACAAAGAGGCACAAATTTGGCTGATTTGCCCATATAGCCTATTCTTTTTGCCTGGAATACACATGTGATATAGAGAGTAGCCATCTTTCAACATGAAATATGGAGCTGTTGTTTCTGCTCTGGACTGCATAACATCAGACATCTGATTTTGTGAGAAAATAAACTCTTGTTTAAGTTACTGGACTTGGGTTTCTGTAATGTGTAGTTGAACATAATCCTAACTGGTATGGTAGGGTTTCAGAGATTTTTTTCAGGTCTACTGGAATTTTCCACTAGAATTGATGGAAGTTTAGCAATTATTCTTTAGGAGATCCATGGTTTTGGATGGAGCTGGACAGTTTCATTGTGCCAGAATTGAAAGATATTCTTGTATCAGATTTTTAGCTCCCATTCTAACACAAAGGACTTTTAAGATACAGAAAAGTATTGAAACTGTTCTTCAGGGCCTCTGTCATCAGGTGAGCCCACAGACAATAGGAATATTGTTTTAATGTCATCTTTGTTCATGGGGTACTAATAAGTTTAATATGGGAGGTAAAAGGTGTGGCTAAGGCTTTGCTAATGAAACAGACCAGAAATATGGGCCTAAAGTAATGAGAAGAGAGCTTCATTGTTGTAACCATCTAGATAGAAACTAGGAAATAAACATCAGGGAGTGCTCTAAAAATTATGTGACTTTGACCCTGGCCAGCATTCCTGGGGACCCGTATCTTTTCTGGGGTGCTTTGGAGTGTCTGATATTGGAGTGCCAATAATAATCATATTCTTTCAGGATAGTATTTGGGGTTTCTATATACTTGTTCTAGCCCTGCTCCAAAAAGCATAATAATCTAATATTGAAAGGACTCTAAGGCACATAGTAAGTGTATAGGAATTCAGATGCTGGGTAAATTCGTATGACTTACTGGTAAATAGCATTAGAATTGGAAATTATAAAAGGTATAATATGTGTACGTGGGGAGAATGCAGTGGGCATGGGACAAGGATATTCTAAGCATAAAAGAAAAGAGTAAAAACAGAGGTAGAAACTGTGGTCCTCCATGATGAGCAGGGCTTAATCTCTTTGGAAAGTTAGATGTTAAGGAAGCTTCAAAAAGATCTTATGTAGCATCACCCAGCTCTGGACTTTTTTCTGAGGTTGACAATCTATTCTAGTTCTGGGCAGTGTGCAAATCAGATGATATCAGTCTCTTCGCTCCTCAAAACCACTAATGACCTCTCCTTATATCTGTATCAACATTCACATTCTATACTATGTAGTTAAAAAGTAATTGTACGTACTGTTTGTAGCATTGTTATAAATGTTCTTTGACAAAAGGTACCAAAAGAGTGGAGTCAGAATCTAGAAAGTACCCATAAAAAATTAGATGTTGATGCTTAGTGACATTTTAGAATTGATTAGTAACCTGATGACTTCTGACCATTTAGAAAAGGAAGTGATCATTAGGAATTGGCCTACCAGAGGAAATTGAAATTGTGTCTGAATGTGGTTGCTAGAATTATAGACAAAGAGAATTTTAGTCTTGGTGTACGTTGATTTTAGTAGGGTTTTTTTTTGGCGACATCTCTGTGGATAGAATAAAAACTAATAAAAAATGTGCACTGAATGATGACACAGAATAAGATTCATAATTGGAACCCAAAGATGACTGATTAAAATTGGGGAAAGAGGGGTGGGAGGGGTGGGGGGAAGGGGAAAAATAACAGAATAAATCAAACAACATTACCCTATGTAAATTTATGATTACACAAATGGTATGCCTTTACTCCATGTACAAACAGAGAAACAACATGTATCCCATTTGTTTACGATAAAAAAAAAATTGTCATTTGGGGTTGGAGGTATAGCTCAGTGGTAAAGCACTTGGCTAGCATGCACAAGGTCTAAGGTTTGAGTCCTAGCACACACACCCCCAATTATGTTCGCCTGAAATGGATCTCTAGGGCCACATTGAACTTGGTCCTTTTCTAGTCAACATTTTAATTGATATGGATAGACAGTGAGCTGATAAAATTATTGATAACAGAGAATGGGAGAAGGAGCTAATCTGTTGGATGCAGGATCAAGATGTAAAAAATTCTTGGGCAGGCTGAATAACAAGTCAAAATAAGCAAAATGACATTAAATAGGAACAAAGTAGGTCCTGCTTTTGCAACTGCAAAAGTCTAGGACAGGGAGATCTGACCGAATTACAATTCTTGTAACTAAGACTTGAGAGTTGCAGTTGACAACAAACTCAGTAGGAGCCAAAATTCTGACAGGACTGCTAAAAAAAGCTCCCATAATCATAAGCTGCTTTGTTGGTATGCAGATCAAAGGAGGGTTAGCTCCAGGGTACTTTGGACTTTGAGACTTCTGACCCATGACTTTCAGGGCATTGTACTGTTTCTCATACTGCTCCTCTCCTATATTCAGTCACATTTAGGAACACTTCATCTGTCTCTTGAATGAATGCTGATCTTCCCTACAGTTTCTTCTCTTTTCATTCTACATTTCGTCCTAGGGTAATCTCATCCATCCCCATAGCTTTGGACATCTCCTAGGTGCTGAAGACTCCAAAATCTGTATCCCTTTTCTCCATCCTCATTGTCACTACCCTAGTCCAGGCTTTTGTTATCTCTCACCTAGACACTGCAGTTGCTTCTTTACTCTTCCTTCTGTACCCATCACACTGCCTGTATTCTGCTAGAGTTATCTTTTTAAGGCAGGGGCTAGATCCTGTCATTCCTCTCCCTTAATTTTTGAACGAGTAACTTCAAAATCCTTAACCTGACATTCCAGGGTCCTCACTATGTGGCCTAGGTCACCTTTCCCCCCTGATGTCATCTCTCATTACATTTCTCCAGGAATCGTATATGGTCATTTAACATCTAGTGAGCATTGGGCATCAAGGCCACAGGGACTACCCCTTGAGCCATGGCTGATAACTTGCTCTTAGCTCAATACTTCACCTCTCTGCCTTCATTTTCTTTCTTTCTTTTCTTTTCTTTTCTTTTTTTGTACCAAGGATTGAACCCAGGGGCACTTAGCCACCAAGCCATATCTCTAGCACTTTTAAATTGAATTTAATTTTTAATTTTAATTTAATTTTGAGACAGGGTTTTGCTAGGTTGCTCAGGGTCTCGCTGCTGAGTCTGGTTTTGAACTTGCAGTTCTCTTGCCTCAGCCTCCCAAGCTGCTGGGATTACAGGCATACACGTCCTTGTCTGGCTCATGTCCTTTCTTATGTTCTCCTCTCAGTCCGAATTGATCTCTTTCAACATTTCTATCTGTTGAGCTCATTCTTCAAGCCTTAGCTCCTATGCTACTTCCTCTGTGAAGCTGGCAATGATTTCCCAATCAGATTGAGTGGTATTTTTCTTTTTAATCCCTTAGCTCTTTGCTTGTACTTTATTATATCATTTAATTATTCCTGGTTGGTATTAATGTTGATTATATACATATATGTTAATCCTCCTGGACTGTAAGCTGAACACTTAATTGTCATGCTCTACTTCTAAGTAATGCAATCTGTTAATTAAAAGCAACAGCATTTGTGATGTATGCTGGTAAGGGGATGGGATGACAACTTTGGTTAAAGCAAATCCTACCTTGGCCTAATTCTGGAACCCAACATGCTGGATAAGAAGTGTGAGAGCTGCCCAGATGCTCTTCTTCAATACATAACTTGGCTGGTGGGCTGGGGAATGTTTCTGGAGAAAGGAATTTGATCAATGCAATAAAAGTGCTGCAATGAAGGCATGCTAATGGGAATTGTCAGCAGTTAGGGGCTGGCTCCCACTCTCTGGGGGATGCCAAAAGCCTAATGAGTCTATTTTAGGGAGGAGAAAAGGAGAAGGACACATTTATACAGATGAGAACCTTCCTCCTCCCTATGACCTTTCTGGCTGCCAGAGGGCCTCTGGCAGGCTACAGAGTACAGCTCCCCTAGGATGCTGTGAAGGTAAGGTTGTGGGGCCAAGAAGGGTGGGGAAGTCTGTAATCTCTTTGGTATTGCATGGAACTTTCCCATCCTTCAGTCTTAGATGCCGTTGCCTCTCCCTACTTTCCCTCTGAAAACTGTGTGGTCAACACTCCCATTTCAGTGGTCACCTCCCACTTCCAACTACTCTTAGGAACATTTTTAGGAATATTTTCCCTTAGACAAGTACCCTTTAAAAGGGACAACAAAACTTTCATGGGAGTGTATTGATGACTGATGATAGATTAGTTGTTCTGCCTGGGAGACTTGACAGTTTTCAAGGACAATGAGAGTGAAGGGGGAAGGATGGTGATTAGGAATGTCCTCCAGCGATGGATGTTGTATCTTTTGATTGTAAATATTAAGAAAGTAAAAACTAACTAACCACCTGGGAAAAAATGACCAGTAGCTTATAGAGGACTTTCTTTAAGGCATCTCTCTCTCTCTTTTTACATAAACATAAACACACATCCACATGCATTCAAAATTTTATATTAATGAGATTATACTATATATGCTACTGTAATTAAATTTCACAGGAGAAGGGTACTGCTCTTCTTTCATATTCTCTTCTCAGTACCTAGAACAGTGCCTGGTATATGTTAGGTACTCAATAAATAATGAATGAACATCTCATTTTGAAATATGCTTTAAAAACCCAATGGTGCATTTTCCTATGCCAATATATATTGAACTCTTAAAAATGATCTGCCTTCCATTTAATTGAATACATAATATTTTATTTAACTAATTCCTTATTGATTGCATTTAAATTATTTCTAAATTTTCACCTTTACAAACCTGATTTTTTTTTTTTTTTGATACTGGGGATTGAACCCAGGGGCGCGTTAGCTCAGTTATATGTCCAACCCTTATTATTTTTTATTTTGAGACAGGGTCTCTCTAAGTTGCTTAGAGCCTCACTAAGTTGCTGAGGTTGGCTTTGAACTTGTGATCATTCTGCCTCAGCTTCCTGAGTCACTGGGCATATATGGTTTTATACCTACAACTTTGCATGATTCTCTGATTATCTTTTCCTTAGGTCACATTTGTCAAATGGGAATTACTGAGTCAAAGGGTATGTGTATTTCAAGTTTTAAAACATTGACAACAATCACTTCAGAATGGTATGACGATTTTTTAAATCAAGGAGGTCTTATATCAGCTATCTACTCATAAGACCAATCTCACTACCATGGGGCTTGTGTATATAAAATGGCATGTGGGAGGTAGGGGGATCAAAGATGGTGAATAAGAGGGAGGCTACATTCCTTGTCACTCTGTAACTTGGGTTTCAAGCAGAGGAAAATCTGTTTCTCTGTAAGGCAGTCTTTGCTGCTCACTTATCCCCTGCTGTTTATCCCATTTCTCCACTGTAATCACCCATTGTCTGCCAGCATATCATCTATTTTTTGAGTGCAAATTGCTCACTGACTGCCGCCTATCATCTGCTCTTTGCCCATTTTCCTGCCTCTTGCCTGCCCATCACCTGCATTTGACCTACCCATCACCCACTGCCTGAGGTTCACCTGGCGATAATACACCAGTAGCCTGCAGACTGCCTACAGACCGCCAGCTGATTGCCTGCTGCCTGCTGTTACCTGGAAGTCCATTGTCACACTACCCACAGGTTTGGTTACACGTAGGTGCTGCCATTTTGGGACAACAACCAGGACCTGTGGGACCCCCAGACGGACTGATCACACCCCGCTTCCAGAACTCCTCAGCCTGAATGACCACACCCTGCCTCCAGTACCCCCCCACTTGACCGGTTGCGCCCCACACAGACTTGGTGCCCATGCCCTGCACTATAGCTCCCCATTTGTCAACACATTTGGAAGTCAATGAAGCCATCTTGGATTATCCTGGTAGCAGAAGCTGTCATTGTTGGGTGGGGCAAATCCCATCTTGAGACACCTGCTGGAGACTGGAATCTCATTGTCAGATACCTCTTATGCATCAGGCTACTGAAGACTGGGAGGTGTGAAGAGTATATGACTGTTATAGTGTAGATTTTTTTTCTTTTTTCTCCTTTTTGAAAAATTTTAAATTTTTATTCCTTTATTTTTTCACTCTCTCCCTATTGTCCTTTTGTTTACTTGTTTCCTCAGAATCTCTTTCTCCCTTTTCTCATGCTAACAACCAATTTATTTTGATTCCACTTTCACTCCTCCTACAATCTAGTGCTTCTATATACTCTTTTCTTATCCCATTAACTGTTACATCCTTCACCGCTCCCCATCCTCTTTATCCACCATTAGAAACTGTAGATGTTGTTGGAAATCTATTGGTTATACTGTAGATAAAAATCGAACTCATTCTGTTTATTACAACAATACTGTTAATGTCTTCATAGGGGCTATTGGGTTGAGGGCTGCATATTGTCTGTATGGGGTGTTGCTAATATTGATCTCCCCCTTAAAAAAGAGGTTTTGGAAACCTGCAGGGTCACTATAAGCCTATAGGGGGAAACTGCAATATGCCAGATCTGCACTGATAGAGAGGAAGATACGTGAACAACACGAAAAAACAAGGGAAGAAAGTGTTCCAAACAAACCAGGATTCTGTATTAATAGAATACAATGAGAGTATGGTAGAAGAAATGTCAGAAAAGGAGTTCAGAATATACATAATTAAAATGATTCATGAAACAAACGATGAGATAAGAGAGCAAATGCAATCAATGATCATTCCAAAAAACAGTTAAAAAAGCAACTGCAGGAAGCAAAAGATCATTTCAACAAAGAGATAGAGATTCTGAAACTGAACAGAAATCCTTAAAATGAAGGAAACAATAAACCAAATAAAAAACTCAATGGAAAGCATCACCAACAGACTAGATCACTTGGAAGACAGAACCTCAGACAATGAAGACAAAATATTTAATCTTGAAAATAAAGTTGACCAAACAGAGAAGATGGTAAGAAATCATGAATGGAACCTCCAAGAACTCTGGGATATCATGAAAAGGCCAAATTTAAGAATTACCAGGATTGAGGAAGGCACAGAGATATAAACCAAAGGAATGAACAACCTATTCAATGAAGTAATATCAGAAAATTTACCAAATCTGAAGAACGAAATGGAAAATCAAGTCCAAGAGGCTTACAGAACACCAAATGTACAGAATTACAACAGATCCACACCAAGACACATTATAATGAAATGCCTAACATACAAAATAAAGATACAATTTTAAAGGCTGCGAGAGAAAAGAATCAGATTACATATAGGGGGAGACCAGTGCAGACATCAGCCCAGACCTTAAAAGCTAGAAGGACCTGGAACAACTTACTTCAAGCTCTAAAAGAACATGGTTGCCAACCGAGAATCTTATACCCAGCCAAACTAACCTTCAGATTTGAAGATGAAATAAAATCCTTCCATGATAAACAAAAGTTAAAAGAATTTACAAATACAAAACCTGCGCTACAGAATGTTCTCAACAAAATATTCCATGAGGAGGAAATGAAAAACAGCAATGTAAGTCAGCAAAGTGAGGAACTACCCTAATGGAAAAGTCAATCAAAGGAGAAACGAAGTCAAGTTAAAAACCAAAAATAAGTCAAAATGACTGGGAATATAAATCATATCTCAATAATAACCCTAGATTTTAATGACCTAAACTCATCAATCAAAAGACATAGACTGGCAGATTGGATTAAAAAGAAAGACCCAACATATGCTGCCTTCAAGGGACTCGTCACATAGAAAAAGCCATTGACAAACCAAAGGTGAAAAAGGATGGGAAAAAACATACCATGCACATGAGCTCAGTAAAAAAGCTGTGGTATCCATCCTCATATCAGATAAAGAGGACTTCAAGTCAAAGTTAGTCAGCAGGGAAAAAGAAGAACATTTTATACTGCTTAAGGGAAGTGTAAATCAGGAAGACATAATGATGGTAAATATTTATGCCCCAAACAATGGCTCATCCATGTATATCAAACAAATCCTTCTCAATTCCAGGAACCAAATAGATCACAACACAATAATTCTGGGTGACTTTAACACACTGCTGTCACCACTGGATAGATCTTCCAAACGAAAACTAAACAAAGAAACCACAGAACTCAATAACACAATCAATAACTTAGACTTAACAGACATATATAGAATATTCTGTCTATCAACAAGCAAATACACTTTCTTCTCAGCAGCACGTGGAGCCTTCTCTAAAATAGACCATATGTTATGCCACAAAGCAGCCATTAGTAAATACAAAAAAAATAGAGATATTACCTTGTATTCTATCAGATTATAATGGAATGAAATTAGAAATCAATGATAAAATAGAAAACAGAAGCTACTCCAACACCTGGAGACTAAATAATATTCTATTGAATGAAGCATGGATAATAGAAAACATCAGGGACAAGATAAAAAATTTCTTAGTGGTAAATGAGAATGACGATAAAACATATCAAAATCTCTGGGACACTATGAAACCAGTACTAAGAGGAAAATTTATTGCATGGAGCTCATTCAATAAAAGAATAAAAAGTCAACAACTAAATGATCTAACATTACACCTCAAAGCCCTAGATAAAGAAAAACAGAACAACACCAAAAGTAGTAGAAGACAGGAAATAATTAAAATCAGAGATGAAATCAGTGAAATGGAAACAAAAGAAACAATTAAAAAATTGACAAAACAAAAAGTTGGTTCTTTGAAAAAGTGAACAAAGTAGATAAATCCTTAGTCACACTAACAGAAGGAGAGAGAAATCTATACTCCAACAAAATAGAAAATCTCAAAGACATTGACAAATTTCTAGAGACATGATCCTCCCAAACTGAATCAGGAGGACATACACAATTTAAACAGATCAATTTCAAGCAATGAAATAGAAGAAGGCACCAAAAGCCTACCAACCAAGAAAAGCCCAGGACCAGATGGTCACAGCTGAGTTCTACAAGACCTTCAAAGAAGAACTAATGCCAATATTCCTCAAAGTACTCCATGAAATAGAAAAGGAAGGAACCCCTCAAAAGTCATTTTATGAAGTTAGTATCACTCTAATACCAAAAGCAGACAAAGATGCATCAAGGAAAGAAAATTTTAGACCAATATCTCTGATGAACATAGATGCAAAACTTCTTAACAAAAGTCTGGCAAATTGCATACAGAAACACATTAAGAAGATAGCACATCACAATCAATTGGGGCTCATCCCGGGGATACAAAGTTGGTTCAACATCTGGAAATCAATAAATGTAATTCATCACATCAATAGACTTAAGGTTAAGAATCATGATTGTTTCAATAGATGCAGAGAAAGCATTTGACAAAATACAACACCCCTTCATGCTCCAAACAAGAAAAAATAGGGATAGTAGGAACATACCTCAACATTGTAAAGGTTATTTATGCTAAGCCCATGACCAACATCATTCTAAATGGAGAAAAACTGAAAGCATTCCCTCTAAAAACTGGAACAAGACAGGGGTGCCCTCTTTCACCACTTCTATTCAACATCATTCTTGAAACTCTTGCCAGAGCAATTAGACCAAAGAAATTAAAGGGATACAAAGAGGAAAAGAACTCAAACTATTACTATTTGCTGATGACATGACTCTATATTTAGAGGATACAGAAAACTTCTAGAGCTAATAAATGAATTCAGAAAAATAGCAGAATATAAAATCAACACACATAAATTGAATGCATTTCTATTCATAAGTGATGAACCACTGAAAGAGAAATTAGGAAAACCACTTCATTTACAATAGCCTCAAAAAAAAAATACTTGGGAATCAACCTAAAAAAAGAGGTGAAAGACCTCTACAATAAGAACTACAGAACACTAAATAAAGAAATTAAAGGAAACCTTAGAAGATGGAAAGATCTCCCATGTTCCTGGATAGGCAGAATTAATATTGTCAAAATGGCCAGGCTGCCAAAAGTGTTATACAGATTTAATGCAATTCCAACTAAAATCTCAATGACATTTCTCATAGAAATAGGGAAAGCAATCATGGAATTCATCTGGAAGAACAAAAGACCCAGAATAGTCAAAGCAATCCTGGGCAGGAAGTGTGATGCAGGAGGTATCACAATACCAGACCTTAAACTTTACTATAGAGCAAGAGTAACAAAAACAGCATGGTATTGGTACTAAAATAGACAGGTAGACCAATGGTACAGGATAGAAGACACATAAGTACATACCCACATAAGTACAGTTATCTCATACTAGACAAAGGTGTCAAAAACATACAATGGAGAAAAGATAGCCTCTTCAACAAATGGTGGTGGGGAAACTGGAAATCCACATGCAGCAGAATGAAACTAAACCCCTGTCTCTCATCCCTGCACAAAACTTAACTCAAAATGGTTCAAGGATCTAGGAATTAGACCTGAGACCCTGCACCAAGTAGAAGAAAAAGTAGGCCTGAATCTTCATCATGTTGGCTTAGGAGGAGACTTCCTTAACAAGACCCCCAGAGCACAAGAAATGAAAGCAAGAATCAATAAATGGGTTGGATTCAAATGAAAGAGCTTTTTCTCAGCAAAGGAAACAATCAGTAATGTGAAGAGAGCTGACACAGTGGGAATAAATCTTTTCCACACATACTGTCGACAGAGCACTAATCTCCAAAATTTATAAAGAACATAAAAAAGTTTAAACCAAAAATACAAAGAACCCAGTTAATAAATGGGCTAAGGAACTGGGCAAACACTTCACAGAAGAAGATATACAGGTGATCAACAAATACATGAAAAGTGTTCATCATCTCTAGTAATTAGAGAAATGCAAGTCAAAGCCACCCTAAGATTTCATCGAACTCCAGTTAGAATGGTTATTATCAAGAACAGAAGCAATAAAAAGTGTTGGCATGGATGTGGTAAAAAAGGTACACTCATACATTGCTGGTGGAGTTGCAAATTGGTGCAGCCACTCTGGAAAGCAGTATGGAGATTCCTCAAAAAACTTGTAATGGACCCATCATTTGACCCAGCTATCCCACTCCTTGGCCTATACCCAGAGGACTTAAAATCAGCATACTACAGAGATGCAGCCACATCAATGTTCATAGCTGCTCAATTCACAGTAGCAAGATTGTGGAACCAACCTAGATGTCCTTCAATTGATGAATGGATAAAGAAACTTTGGTATATATACACAATGGAATATTATTCATCCATAAAGAAGAATAAAATTATGGCATTTGCTGGAAAATGGATGGAGTTGGAGAACATCATGCTAAGTGAAATAAGTCAATCCCCAAAGACCAAATGCTAAATATTTTAACTGATAGGTGGATGCTGATACATAATGGGGGGTGGGGAGGAGGGGGTAAGGGAAGAATGGAGGAATGTTGGATTGTGTAGAGGGAAATGAGGGGAGGGAAGGGGGTAGGGGGAAGGAAAGATGTGGGACATGACAGATATCATTACCCTATGTACATGTATGATTACATGAATAGTGTGAATCTATATCATGTAGATGTAGAAATGAAATGTTGTACCCAATTTGTGTATGATGACTCAAAATGCATGTGTTATCATGCATAACTAAATAGAACAAACAATGAAATATAAACATTAAAAAACCAAACCAAAGCAAACAAAAAAAGAATACCATTGTTGGTGCATAAAACTGGAAAAGATAGTATTCAGTATTAGTTAGGCTGTAAGAAATACACTCTCATATACTTCTTGTGGGAATGGAAAATTTTCTAGAGGGAAATTTGACAAATTTCGAAGATTTAAATTCATTTTTGTCCTTTAACACAGTAATTCCAATATAAGATTTTATCCTAAGGAAACTATCAAGAATTTGAACAAAGGTCTATAGATGAGGATTATTCAATAATGACATTAGGACAGTTATCAGTCAATTTGTAAGAAAACACATGTACATCCCTATCTTGTACCATCTTAAAAATACCATAAAATTCAAGATATAAATGTATCAAAGTGAATTATAAGTAGACCAAGTGGATCAGGGTGATGGAGGAGGGGAAGGAAAGGGAAGGTACTGGGGAAGAAGACTGAGCAAATTATATATGAATATGGCATAATGAGTCCCCCATTTTGTGTAATTATAATGCATCAATAAAAATTTAAAAAGTGGGGCTGGGGAGCTAGCTCAGTTGGTAAAGTGCTTTCCTTACAAGCACAAGGCCCTGGGTTTGATCCCCAGCACCACCAAAAAAAAAAAAAAAAAAAAGTGTATTATAGATATTTTAAGAAAATATAGACTATTTATATAACTTCTCTTTTGTTTTTAAAGTGTTTTATAGCCCCTTGTTCTTATTTCATAGTTATCATATCCTAGATCCCTGAGGATAGTTCAATTTTCTTGGATGCAGTGTTACATGATTGTCATTGCAGCTACTCAGGAGGCTGAGGCAGAAGGATTACAAGTTCAAGGTAAGTCTCAGCAACATAGACCCTGTCTTAAAATAAAATAAAATAAAAATTAAAATAAAATAAAAGGCTTAGGATGTAGGTTAGTAGTAGAGTACTTTCCTACCATGTGCTTGACACTGGGTTCAATCCCCAGTACTGAAAAAATAAAGTTTTCTGCCTTCTCCTTTATTTCATTGTTTCATCTGATTTGTTTCTCTTATTTTTGTGCCTTTCATGTAAGAATTTTCCTATAAAGACAGGGCTTTCAGCTGGTGGGCTTCACTGTAAGATAATTGGGAGATAACATGACTAGTACACTGGGAACCCCCAAATGACATTATTTATAAGTATTTTCTCTGAGAGTAGTTTTTTCAGAGATGAATCATCTCATTTCCTGCCTGGAAAATACATATACCTAGCTGCTAGCATTCTTGGAGTCAAGCTATTTGAGGGATGGGGTAGGGAAAGAGATCTTGTTGTAGATCTTATTGCCCCTATTTTCAACATGATACCATTTCCTTACCTTTCATTCCACCTGGGGTATCTGGGTTTGAGGCTTCTGTGTAACAATTTTCTTCAAATAAATTTCTGACCTCCTGCCAGAATAGGGAAAAGGAATTTTCATTGCAGAGCAGAATGAGGTAAGGGAGCTTATAGTGGTCTAACTGCATCTCACACACACATGCAATAAAATTGTTTTCAGCCAATTGAAACACCTTTGCCTTCTTGAGACACTAATCATCAGTGATTGGTGATAGGCTAATGATAGTGTCTTTGATTCCTGAGATTTCCAGGAATTCTGCAGCATGAATTCTCTTGCTTCTCATTTCACATTCCCCTCTGCTGGCACTTTTGCTCTTCAGCTCTCTCAGCTCTGCTAAACTCCATCTGCTTTCCATCTTCCAAAAATGCATTGGCATATTTTTTCTGTTCTGTCGTTATTCCCCTTCTTTTTGTCCTTGTGAGTTTATACCCCTTAAAAACTAATTTATTCTCATTTTAGTACATTTTAGAAGAAATAATAGATAAATGTGTATTTAGTCTGCCATATGTAATGGGAAGTCTTCCAACTGCATTTACTAAAATGAGAAAGTCACATATCCCTAGACCTGAAAATCTCACTTACGGGAATATAACTGTCGGTTATAAAAGCACTAGTACATACAGATAAGGGTACAGAGTGTTTATTTCAATATTGTTTATAATAGTAAAAACCTGAATGTCTACTGATAGGGAAATGGTTATAAAAAATTATGGGTTGGAGGTGTAGGGGTATACGTGTAGTTCAGTGTTAGTGCACTTGCCTGGCATATGCTAGGTCCTAGGTTTGATACCCAGCAGCAGAAAAAAAGGCATGTCAGCTGGTAAAGTGTAGCCTCACTATCCTGAATGACACTTCCCTAGGTCACCCTCTTCTTCAAGGCTTCCCCATGGACAAGTAAGTAAAAGGTTAATGCCTTGGTTGCCCAGAGGGTCTCCAAATACCAGCACCAGCCTAAGATTTAGATCCCTTGTCTTTATGCCTGTATGTTCTGAATATCACCTCTAAAGCAATGTATTACCTGTGCAATTTTTAAGAAAACATATAAAATATAACATGGGATTTAAAAATATGGCATATCTATACTGTGAACCTCTGTACAGTCATTAAAAGGAATAAGGCATATTGACTTAGAAGGGTATCCATGATATATTGGAAACAGAAGGCAAATTGGGTCTGGTAGCGCACAACTGCAATCCTTGTTACTCAGGAGGCTGAGGCAGGAGGATCAAGAGTTCAAAGCCAATCTCAGCAAAAGGGAGGTGTTAAGCAACTCAGTGAGACCCTGTCTCTAAAAATAAAATATAAAAAAGGTCTGGAGATGTGGCTCAGTAGTTAAGCACCCCTGGGTTCAATCCCTGGTACCAAAATAAACAAATAAATAAAAGGCCTGGGAATGTAGCTCAGAATTAAAGTGCCCCTTAGTTCAATCCCCAGTATAAGAAATAAATAAGGCTATAGTGACCTCATTTATGTGAAAGCAAATTAATTCATGTTATATGTTTATATGTTTGTATATGTGAAGGAGAAAGTGTGAAAAAAATCTTGCTAAATTTTTAATAGTGTTTACATCAGAGGAATGGCTTTGGAGGAAGAATGAAAAAGTATCAATTTTAGTTTAAGAACATTTGTATTTGAATTGTTTCAGGTAACCTGTGTTGCTTTTGTCATTCAAATGACAAAAACATAAACATACTTAAAAAGAGTATAGGCCTGGGGCTTCAGCTTAGTGACAAGAGCATGTTGCTTAGGCATGTGCAAGACCCTGGACTCAACCCCCAGCACCAAAAACAAATAAACAGAGACAAACTGTGTTGATACAAGAATAGTCACGGTAGCATTATTTATGATAGTGAAAAATTGGAAAAATATAAATGTCTAATAACAAAGACTAGTTAAATAAGTTACCAAATACCCATATGGCAGCATATCATGTGCCCATTATAATAGTATTTTAGATACATTTTAATGATGTGGGAACATGATCAGGAATAATGCAAAGTAAAAAAGTAAAATACTGTATACATTGATTCCAGTATTGTAGTTAAGACACATATGCATACATAAGATTGAAGGAAATATACTATATTGGTTATTTAGTGCTGCATAACAAACCACCCCCTAATTTAGGAATGTAAAATAACAGCAATTTTTAGTTATTCTCTCAGGACTCTAGGAGTTGACTGGGTCAGCCACATGGTTCTTGCTCAGTGTCTCATACAGATGCAGTTAGACAATGGCTAGGGCTGGAAATTTCGAAGGTTTCTTCATTCACATGTCTGGCAGTTGGTGTTGGTCGCTGGCTAGGAATACCCCTGGAGCTTTCAGCTGGAATGCTTACATATGGCCTTTCCATGTGGCCTGGGTTTCCTCATAGCATAACAGCTGGGTTCCAAGAACAAGTGTCCCGAGAGAGAGAGAGCCAGTGGAAGCAGTATTGCTTTTATGACCTAGCGTCGGGAGTTATGTAGCATCACTTCCATTGAGTTCTGTTAGACGCAAGTCACTAAGGCCCTCCCACAGTCCCAGGGAGCGGAATTCTATTCCATTTCTGGATGGGATAAATGTCAAAGAATTTGTGAACTTGTTTTAAAACTAGTGCATGTGTCAGAATGTTTACAGTTAGTGGTAAGATTATAAAAATTTATTTTTTTTTTACTTTTCCAAATTATCTACAGAAAACATGTGACTTTGAAAATAGGAAGAGGGCTGGGTGCAGGGGTGCACACCTGCAATCCTAGCAACATGGGAGGCCAAGGCAGGGAGGAGCATAGCAAGTTCAAGGCCAGCCTCAGTCACTTAAAGAGGCCCTGAGCAACTTAGTGAGACCCTGTCTCAAAATGAAAAATAAAAAGGACTGGAATGTGGCTCAGGGGTTAAGTCCCTCTGGGTTCAATCCCTGGTACTCCGCCCCACCCAAAAAAGGAAAAAGCAGTCAAGTAACCAAGTATTCAAGTATTCTTAGAGTAAATAAGAATACCAGAGTAAAAATTTTCATTCCAGGTTGGCCACTAAATCACTGTGAATCTTGGACAAGTCTCTTCTCTCTGGGTCTCACTTTTCTCATCTTCCACAAGTAAAGGTTTAAACTACATGATCTCAGAGGGCTCTCCAAACTCTTAAGTTTTTAGAGTTCATTTCCTTCTGTGACACCACTGATTTCAGTCTCTTCCTTCTCATTTAGATTTGCATTCTCTTCTTCAGGTTACTCTGTGTTTTGGTACTCCCCAGCACTCCATCTTGAACCTTGGAAGCCTATTTCAATTATTCTCACAAGGCTCCTCACTCCTTTTGCCATACCTCTCCTGTAGAGCTTTAATCCAGTATAAGTCCGAATTCTCACCACTTACCTTCTCAATGCTCAGCCTGATGTAAAGAAGAAAAATGACACAGCTATGCAATTTGGAGTCTGTTTAAATTTATGGTTTCCCATTCTCAGCTAGGTCATCAAATGAGTGCCTAGTATCCTGTCTGTGTGTCTCTAGGAAGTTCATTCTTGAATTTCTAAGTATCTATTCTACATTTCCATTTTTCTTCATAATCCCACTACTCAAATCCTTTCTCTTCTCATTGGAAATTGATGTTGTCTCTTATTTGACTGAAATAATGAAGATAGGAAACCCCTCAACCGTCTACAAACTGAATTTTTATCTGGGCCCATTATCTCCTCCTTTCCTTTTGTCTCAATGGAGGAGGCATAACCTGCCTTGTGCAGAGTAGATCCCTCCACCCAAGCTCTGGATCCCATTCTGTCCTCGCTCTTCAAACAATTTATTGCTGAGTGATATTCCATTGTATGTATATACCACACTTTATCTGTTCTTTGTGTGGATACAGGTTGTTTCCACCTTTTGACTGTAGTGAATAATGCTGCAAATAACATTGGTATATATGTATTTAACTCCCTGTTTTCAATAATTCTTCTTCCTTTTTTTTTTTTTTTGGTACTGGGGATTGAACCTAGGGGTGCTTAACCACTGAGCCGCATCCCAGTCCTTTTAATTGTTTATTTAGAGAGAGTCTTGCGGAGTTACTTTAGTACCTTGCTAAGTTGCTGAGACTGGCTTTGAACTCACAATCCTCCTGCCTCAGCCTCCTGAGCTGCAGGGATTGCAGGTGTACACCACCCTGCCTGGCTTCAATTCTTTTGATTATACACTTAGCAGCAAAACTTTCAGTTCATGGTAATTCTATATTTAGCTTTTTGAGGAAACTCTCAACTGATTTCCCCAGCAGCTGTGTCCTTTTTACATTTCTACCATCAAAGTACAAGGGTTTCAATTTCTCCACATCCTTCCCAACATTTGTTATTTTCTTATATATTTATATTACAGTCATACTTGTAGATGTGAAGTAGTATTTCATTTTTGTTTTGATTTGCATTTCCCTAATGTCACATGATATTGAGCATCTTTGCATTTACTTATTGGCCAACTTTCTATCTTCTTTGAAGTAATATATATTCAAGTACTTTGTGTACTTTAAGATTGGGAAGGTTTTTTTGTGCTGTTGTAGACGTTCTTTATAAATTCCAGATATTAAATCTTTATCAGATATGTGATTTGCAAATATTTTCCCACTGTGTAAATTGGCTTTTCATTTGTTTGATAATGCCCTTTGATGTATAAAAGTTTTTAATTTGAAAAAGTCCAATTTATTTTCTATTATATTGCTTATGTTTTGATGTCATTCCTAAGAATCCACCAACAAATCCAAAGGTCATGTATATTTAATCCTGTATTTTTTTCTAAAGGTTTTACGATTTTAGCTTCTATATTTACATTGCAGATTGGTTTAGGATTAATTTTATTTTGGTGTGAGGTAGAAGTCCAATTTTGTTCTTTTGCCTGTGGAAATAAAGTTTTGCTAGCACTATTTCTTTCCATGTTAAATGCACTAGGCACTTTTGTTGATAACTAGCTATACATGTACACATTTACTTCTGAACTCTCAATTTTATTGCATTAGCTTGTAAGCTTTTCTCTATGCCATTTCCACACCGTTTTGATTACTGCACTTTGTAGTAAGTTTTGAAATAAGTATGAGTTCTCCAACTTTGTTCTTCCTTTTCAAGATTGTTTTGTCTATTTGGGGACACTTAAACTTTCATATGAACTTGAAGACCAACTTTCCCATTTCTGCAAAAAAGCATCTTGGAATGTGGATCAGGATTGTATTGAATCTGTAAATAGCTTTGGGTAATATTGACATCTTAAAAATGTTAAACCCAATGACTCATGAACTTGGGGTGTATTTCCATTTGTTTAGATTGTCTTTAATTACTTTCATTAATGTTTTTTAAGTTTCAGTTTATAAGTCATTTATTGTCTTCCTTAAATTTATTTATTTATTTATTTTATTTGTTGTTTTTAGATATACATGACAGTTGGGTATATTTTTTAAGGTGCTAGAACATTGTACATCTATTTTACCAGATACAGTGTTGATAAAATGCAAAGTAGATCTGAGACCATAATTAGAATCCCAAACAGTAGAGATTTAGTTCAAATTGAATGGAGTATTTCATGTTAGCAGAATATACTACAATTCTTTAACAAAATGAATCCCTGGTGAATAAAAATTGAAATAAACATGGAGAGTAGAACAATTTTAAACACATGTTATTATTACTATTATCTTCATAATAGTAAATGTAATTGAAGGTAAAAACTCTTTCTAAAGCCTTTCAATGCTTTGCTGGTGCTTTTGACATATTATACATACATGGAATGCAACCCATTCCAATTCTAATCCCATTCTTCTGGTTGTACATGATGTGGAGTTATACTGGTCATGTATGCATGTATGAGTGTAGGAAAGTTCCTTAAATTTATTCCTAGGTATTTTCTTCTTCTTCTTCTTCCTCCTGCTCCTCCTCCTCTTCTCCTCCTCCTCCTTCCTTTTCCTCTTTCTCTTTCTCTTCCTCTTCTTTCTTTTTTTTGGTGGGGGATTTAATGGCAATTTAACCCAGGGGTGCTTTACCACTGAGCTATACCTCCAGCCCTTTAATGTTTTAAAATTGTTTCTTTATTTTTGTACCAGGGATTGAACCTAGGGACACTTAACCACTGAACCACATCTCCAGCCCTTTTTTATATTTTATTTAGAGACAGGATATTGCTAATTCACTTAGGGCCTGGCTACATTGTTGAGGCTGGTCTTGAACTTATTATCATCTTGCCTCAGCCTCCCGAGCAGCTGGGATTACAGGCATGTGTCACTGTATCCGGCTTTATTCTTTTTGATGCTGTTGTTTATGGAATTGTTTTTTTCATTTCCTTTTCAGATTGTTCATTATAGATATACAGAAATACAACTGATTTTTGTGTTTTGATCTTGTATTCTGAAATTTTGTTGAATTTGTTTATTAGCTCTAATAGATGTCTTATGGATTCTTTGGGAGTTTTCTCTGCCATATGTGAGTACAGATAGTTTTAGATATTCCTTTCCATATTGAATGCCAATTATTTCTTTTTATTGTCTATTGCTCTGATTAGAACTTAGAGTATAATTTTTGATAGCAGTAATGAAAGTAGACATCTTTGACTTTTTCATGATCTTAGGGAGAAAGCATTCAGCCATTTGCCATTGAATATGACATTACCTGTGGGTTTTTCATATATTTTTAGTGTTGAGGAAGTTCCCTGTTAT